>NW_026610562.1:0-227496 GCF_029499605.1 Hyla sarda
TGAGAGCAAGCGAGCGAGCCAGATATGAGAGCAAGCGAGCAAGCCAGATATGAGAGCAAGCGAGCGAGCCAGATTTGAGAGCGAGCGAGCCAGATATGCGGGCGAGCCAGATAAGAGAGTGAGCCAGACAAGAGAGCAAGCGAGCGAGCCAGATGTGAGAGCAAGCGAGCAAGCCAGATATGAGAGCGAAGCGAGCCAGACATGAGAGCGAGCGAGCCAGATATGCGAGCGAGCGAGCCAGATAAGAGAGCGAGCCAGACAAGAGATCAAGCGAGCGAGCCAGATGTGAGAGCAAGCTAGCCAGATATGCAAGCGAGCCATAAAAGAGAGCGAGACAGACAAGAGAGCAAGCGAGCGAGCCAGATATGAGAGCGAGCTAGCAAGGCAGATATAAGAGCGAGCCAGATAAGAAAGCGAGCCAGACAAGAGAGTAAGCGAGCCAGATATGAGAGCAAGCGAGCCAGCTAGATGTGAGAGCGACCGAGCCAGGTATGCGAGCGAGCCAGATAAGAGAGCGAGCCAGACAAGAGAGCAAGCGAGAAAGCAGATATGAGAGCGAGCCAGACATGAGAGCAAGCGAGCGAGCCAGATATGAGAGCGAGCGAGCCAGATAAGAGAGCAAGCCAGACAAGAGAGCAAGCATGCGAGCCAGATATGTTAGCGAGCAAGCCCAGATAAGAGAGCGAGCCAGACAAGAGAGCAAGCGAGCGAGCCAGATATGAGAGCAAGCGAGCCAGCCAGATATGAGAGCGAGCGAGCCAGATAAGAGAGCGAGCAAGACAAGTGAGCAAGCGAGCTAGCCAGATATGAGAGCAAGCGAGCGAGCCAGATTTGAGAGCGAGCGAGCCAGATATGCGAGCGAGCCAGATAAGAGAGCGAGCCAGACAAGAGAGCAAGCGAGCGTGCCAGATATGAGAGCAAGCGAGCGAGCCGAATATGAGAGCAAGCGAGCAAGCCAGATATGAGAGTGAGCGAGCATGCCAGATATGAGAGCAAGCGAGCGAGCCAGATATGCAAACGAGCCATAAAAGAGAGTGAGACAGACAAGAGAGCAAGCAAGCGAGCCAGATATGAGAGTAACCGAGCCAGCCAGAGATGAGAGCAAGCGAGCCAGCCAGATGTGAGAGCGAGCGAGCCAGATATGCGAGCGAGCCAGATATGCGAGCGAGCCAGATAAGAGAGCGAGCCAGACAAGAGAGCAAGCGAGAAAGCCAGATATGAGAGCAAGCCAGACATTAGAGCAAGCGAGCGAGCCAGACATGAGAGCAAGCGATCGAGCCAGATATGAAAGCGAGCGAGCCAGATAACAGAGCGAGCCAGACAAGAGAGCAAGCGAGCGAGCCAGATATGAGAGCAAGCGAGCCAGCCAGATATGAGAGCGAGCGAGCCAGATAAGAGAGTGAGCAAGACAAGAGAGCAAGCGAGCTAGCCACATTTGAGAGCAAGCGAGCGAGCCAGATGTGAGAGCGAGCGAGCAAGATATGCGAGCGAGCCAGATAACAGAGCGAGCCAGATAAGAGAGCGAGCCAGACATGAGAGCAGCGAGCAAGCCAGATGTGAGAGAGAGCAAGCCAGATAAGAGAGCGAGCCAGGACAATTAAGCAAGCGAGCGAGCCAGATATGAGAGCAAGAGAGCCAGATATGAGAGCAAGCGAGCGAGCCAGATATGAGAGCAAGCGAGCCAGCCAGATATGAGAGCGAGCGAGCCAGATAAGAGAGCGAGCAAGACAAGAGAGCAAACGAGCTAGCCAGATATGAGTGCAAGCGAGCTAGCCAGATATGAGAGCAAGCAAGCGAGCCAGATTTGAGAGTGAGCGCGCAAGATATGCGAGGCGAGCCAGATAAGAGAGCGAGCCAGACAAGAGAGCAAGCGAGCGAGCCAGATATGAGAGCAAGCGAGCAAGCCAGATATGACAGCGAGCGAGCCAGACATGAGACGGAGCGAGTAAGATATGAGAGCGAGCGAACCAGATATGCGAGCGAGCAAGCGAGCGAGCCAGATGTGAGAGCGAGCGAGCCAGATATGCGAGCGAGCCATAAAAGAGAGCGAGACAGACAAGAGAGCAAGCGAGCGAGCCAGATATGAGAGCGAGCCAGACAAGAGAGCAAGCGAGCGAGACAAATATGAGAGCAAGCGAGCCAGCTAGATGTGAGAGCGAGCGAGCCAGATATGTGAGCAAGCCAGATAAGAGAGCGAGCCAGACAAGAGAGCAAGCGAGCGAGCCAGATATGAGAGCAAGCGAGCGAGCCAGATATGAGAGCGAGCGAGCCAGATAAGAGAGCAAGCCAGACAAGAGAGCAAGCGTGCAAGCCAGATATGCTAGCGAGCAAGCCAGATAAGAGAGCGAGCCAGACAAGAGAGCAAGCGAGCGAGCCGGATATGAGAGCAAGCGAACCAGCCAGATATGAGAGCGAGCGAGCCAGATAAGAGAGCGAGCAAGACAAGAGAGAAAGCGAGCTAGCCAAATATGAGAGCAAGCCAGATATGAGAGCGAGCGAGCCAGTTATGCGAGCGAGCCAGATAAGAGAGCGAGCCAGACAAGAGAGCAAGCGAGCGAGCCAGATATGAGAACAAGCGAGCGAGCCAGATATGAAAGCAAGCGAGCGAGCCAGATATGAGAGCAAGCGAGCAAGCCAGATATGAGAGCAAGCGAGCAAGCCAGATATGAGAGCGAGCGAGCCAGACATGAGAGCGAGCGAGCCAGAAATGCGAGCGAGCGAGCCAGATAAGAGAGCGAGCCCAGACAAGAGAGCAAGCGAGCGAGCCAGATGTGAGAGCAAGGGAGCCAGATATGCGAGCGAGCCATAAAAGAGAGCGAGACAGACAAGAGAGCAAGCGAGCGAGCCAGATATGAGAGCAAGCTAGCAAGGCAGATATAAGAGCGAGCCAGATAAGAAAGCGAGCCAGACAAGAGAGCAAGCGAGCCAGATATGAGAGCAAGGGAGCCAGCTAGATGTGAGAGCGAGCGAGCCAGGTATGAGAGCGAGCCAGATAAGAGAGCGAGCCAGACAAGAGAGCAAGCGAGAAAGCCAGATATGAGAGCGAGCCAGACATGAGAGCAAGCGAGCGAGCCAGATATGAGAGCGAGCGAGCCAGATAAGAGAGCAAGCCAGACAAGAAAGCAAGCGTGCGAGCCAGATATGCTAGCGAGCTAGCCAGATAAGAGAACGAGCCAGACAAGAGAGCAAGCGAGCAAGCCAGATATGAGAGCAAGCGAGCCAGCCAGATATGAGAGCGAGCGAGCCAGATAAGAGAGCGAGCAAGACAAGAGAGCAAGCGAGCTAGCCAGATATGAGAGCAAGCGAGCGAGCCAGATATGCGAGCGAGCCAGACAAGAGAGTAAGCGAGCGAGCCAGATATGAGAGCAAGCGAGCGAGCCGGATATGAGAGCAAGCCAGCAAGCCAGATATGGGAGCAAGCGAGCGAGCCAGATTTGAGAGCGAGCGAGCCAGATATGCGAGCGAGCCATAAAAGAGAGCAAGCGAGCGAGCCAGATATGAGAGCAAGCGAGCCAGCCAGAAATGAGAGCAAGCGAGCCAGCCAGATGTGAGAGTGAGCGAGCCAGATATGCGAGCAAGCCAGATAAGAGAGCGAGCCAGACAAGAGAGCAAGCGAGAAAGCCAGATATGAGAGCGAGCGAGCCAGACATGAAAGCAAGCGAGCGAGCCAGATATGTGAGCGATCGAGCCAGATAAGAGAGCAAGCGTGCGAGCCAGATATGCTAGCGAGCAAGCCAGATAAGAGAGTGAGCCAGACAAAAGAGCAAGCGAGCGAGCCAGATATGAGAGCAAGCGAGCGAGCCAGATTTGAGAGCGAGCGAGCCAGATATGCGAGCGAGCCAGATAAGAGAGTGAGCCAGACAAGAGAGCAAGCGAGCGAGCCAGATATGAGAGTAAGCGAGCGAGCCAGATATGAGAGCAAGCGAGCAAGCCAGATATGAGAGCGAGCGAACCAGACATGAGAGCGAGCGAGCCAGATATGCGAGCGAGCGAGCCAGATAAGAGAGCGAGCCAGACAAGAGAGCAAGCGAGCGAGCCAGATGTGAGAGCAAGCTAGCCAGATATGCGAGCGAGCCATAAAAGAAAGCGAGACAGACAAGAGAGCAAGCGAGCGAGCCAGATATGAGAGCGAGCTAGCAAGGCAGATATAAGAGCGAGCCAGATAAGAGAGCAAGCCAGACAAGAGAGCAAGCGAGCCAGATATGAGAGCAAGCGAGCCAGCTAGATGTGAGAGCGAGCGAGCCAGATATGCGAGCGAGCCAGATAAGAGAGCGAGCCAGACAAGAGAGCAAGCGAGCGAGCCAGATATGAGAGCAAGCGAGCGAGCCGGATATGAGAGTAAGCGAGCAAGCAAGATATGAGAGCAAGCGTGCGAGCCAGATTTGAGAGCAAGCGAGCCAGATATGCGAGCGAGCCATAAAAGAGAGCGAGACAGACAAGAGAGCAAGCGAGCGAGCCAGATATGAGAGCAAGCGAGCCAGCCAGAAATGAGAGCAAGCGAGCCAGCCAGATGTGAGAGCGAGCGAGCCAGGTATGAGAGCATGCCAGATAAGAGAGCGAGCCAGACAAGAGAGCAAGCGAGAAAGCCAGATATGAGAGCGAGCGAGCCAGACATGAGAGCAAGCGAGCGAGCCAGATATGAGAGCGAGCGAGCCAGATAAGAGATCAAGCCAGACAAGAGAGCAAGCGTGCGAGCCAGATATGCTAGCGAGCAAGCCAGATAAGAGAGCGAGCCAGACAAGAGAGCAAGCGAGCGAGCCAGATATGAGAGCAAGCGAGCCAGCCAGATATGAGAGCGAGCGAGCCAGATAAGAGAGCGAGCAAGACAAGAGAGCAAGCGAGCTAGCCAGATATGAGAGCAAGCGAGCGAGCCAGATTTGAGAGCGAGCGAGCCAGATATGCGAGCGAGCCAGATAAGAGAGCGAGCCAGACAAGAGAGCAAGCGAGCGAGCCAGATATGCAAACGAGCCATAAAAGATAGTGAGACAGACAAGAGAGCAAGCGAGCGAGCCAGATATGAGAGCAAGCGAGCCAGCCAGAAATGAGAGCAAGCGAGCCAGCCAGATATGAGAGCAAGCGAGCCAGCCAGAAATGAGAGCAAGCGAGCCAGCCAGAGAGCGAGCGAGCCAGATATGCGAGCGAGCCAGATAAGAGAGCGAGCCAGACAAGAGAGCAAGCGAGAAAGCAAGATATGAGAGCGAGCCAGACATGAGAGCAAGCGAGCCAGACATGAGAGCAAGCGAGCGAGCCAGATATGAAAGCGAGCGAGCCAGATAAGAGAGCAAGCCAGACAAGAGAGCAAGCGTGCGAGCCAGATATGCTAGCGAGCAAACCAGATAAAAGAGCGAGCCAGACAAGAGAGCAAGCGAGCGATCCAGATATGAGAGCAAGCGAGCCAGCCAGATATGAGAGCGAGCGAGCCAGATAAGAGAGGGAGCAAGACAAGAGAGCAAGCGAGCTAGCCACATTTGAGAGCAAGCGAGCGAGCCAGATGTGAGAGCGAGCGAGCAAGATATGCGAGCGAGCCAGACAAGAGAGCAGCGAGCAAGCCAGATGTGAGAGAGAGCAAGCCAGATAAGAGAGCGAGCCAGACAATTAAGCAAGCGAGCGAGCCAGATCTGGGAGCAAGAGAGCCAGATATGAGAGCAAGCGAGCGAGCCAGATATGAGAGCAAGCGAGCAAGCCAGATATGAGAGCGAGCGAGCCATATAAGAGAGCGAGCAAGACAAGAGAGCAAGCGAGCTAGCCAGATATGAGAGCAAGCGAGCGAGCCAGATTTGAGAGCGAGCGAGCCAGATATGCGAGCAAGCCAGATAAGAGAGCGAGCCAGACAAGAGAGCAAGCGAGCGTGCCAGATATGAGAGCAAGCGAGCGAGCCGAATATGAGAGCAAGCGAGCAAGCCATATATGAGAGTGAGCGAGCATGCCAGATATGAGAGCAAGTGAGCGAGCCAGATATGCAAACGAGCCATAAAAGAGAGTGAGACAGACAAGAGAGCAAGCGAGCGAGCCAGATATGAGAGCAAGCGAGCCAGCCAGAAATGAGAGCAAGCGAGCCAGCCAGATGTGAGAGCGAGCGAGCCAGATATGCGAGCGAGCCAGATAAGAGAGCGAGCCAGACAAGAGAGCAAGCGAGAAAGCCAGATATGAGAGCGAGCCAGACATGAGAGCAAGCGAGCCAGACATGAGAGCAAGCGAGCGAGCCAGATATGAAAGCGAGCGAGCCAGATAAGAGAGCAAGCCAGACAAGAGAGCAAGCGTGCGAGCCAGATATGCTAGCGAGCAAACCAGATAAGAGAGCGAGCCAGACAAGAGAGCAAGCGAGCGATCCAGATATGAGAGCAAGCGATCCAGCCAGATATGAGAGCGAGCGAGCCAGATAAGAGAGGGAGCAAGACAAGAGAGCAAGCGAGCTAGCCACATTTGAGAGCAAGCGAGCGAGCCAGATGTGAGAGCGAGCGAGCAAGATATGCGAGCGAGCCAGATAAGAGAGCGAGCCAGACAAGAGAGCAGCGAGCAAGCAGATGTGAGAGAGAGCAAGCCAGATAAGAGAGCGAGCCAGACAATTAAGCAAGCGAGCGAGCCAGATCTGAGAGCAAGAGAGCCTGATATGAGAGCAAGCGAGCGAGCCAGATATGAGAGCAAGCGAGCCAGCCAGATATGAGAGCGAGCGAGCCAGATAAGAGAGCGAGCAAGACAAGAGAGCAAGCGAGCTAGCCAGATATGAGAGCAAGCGAGCTAGCCAGATATGAGAGCAAGCGAGCGAGCCAGATTTGAGAGCGAGCGAGCCAGATATGCGAGCGAGTCAGATAAGTGAGCGAGCCAGACAAGAGAGCAAGCGAGCGAGCCAGATATGAGAGCAAGCCAGATATGAGAGCGAGGGAGCCAGACATGAGAGCGAGCGAGTAAGATATGAAAGCGAGCGAGCCAGATATGAGAGCGAACGAGCCAGACATGAGAGCAAGCGAGCGAGCCAGATATGAGAGCAAGCGAGCCAGCCAGATATGAGAGCGAGCGAGCCAGATAAGAGAGCGAGCAAGACAAGAGAGCAAACGAGCTAGCCAGATATGAGTGCAAGCGAGCTAGCCAGATATGAGAGCAAGCAAGCGAGCCAGATTTGAGAGTGAGCGCGCAAGATATGCGAGCGAGCCAGATAAGAGAGCGAGCCAGACAAGAGAGCAAGCGAGCGAGCCAGATATGAGAGCAAGCGAGCAAGCCAGATATGAGAGCGAGCGAGCCAGACATGAGACGGAGCGAGTAAGATATGAGAGCAAGCGAACCAGATATGCGAGCGAGCAAGCGAGCGAGCCAGATATGCGAGCGAGCCATAAAAGAGAGCGAGACAGACAAGAGAGCAAGCGAGCGAGACAGACAAGAGAGCAAGCGAGCGAGCCAGATATGAGAGCAAGCTAGCAAGCCAGATATGAGAGCGAGCCAGATAAGAGAGCGAGCCAGACAAGAGAGCAAGCGAGCGAGCCAAATATGAGAGCAAGCGAGCCAGCTAGATGTGAGAGCGAGCGAGCCAGATATGTGAGCAAGCCAGATAAGAGAGCGAGCCAGACAAGAGAGCAAGCGAGCGAGCCAGATATGAGAGCAAGCGAGCGAGCCAGATATGAGAGCGAGCGAGCCAGATAAGAGAGCAAGCCAGACAAGAGAGCAAGCGTGCAAGCCAGATATGCTAGCGAGCAAGCCAGATAAGAGAGCGAGCCAGACAAGAGAGCAAGCGAGCGAGCCGGATATGAGAGCAAGCGAACCAGCCAGATATGAGAGCGAGCGAGCCAGATAAGAGAGCGAGCAAGACAAGAGAGAAAGCGAGCTAGCCAAATACGAGAGCAAGCCAGATATGAGAGCGAGCGAGCCAGATATGCGAGCGAGCCAGATAAGAGAGCGAGCCAGACAAGAGAGCAAGCGAGCGAGCCAGATATGAGAACAAGCGAGCGAGCCAGATATGAAAGCAAGCGTGCGAGCCAGATATGAGAGCAAGCGAGCAAGCCAGATATGAGAGCAAGCGAGCAAGCCAGATATGAGAGCGAGCGAGCCAGACATGAGAGCGAGCCAGACATGAGAGCAAGCGAACCAGAAATGCGAGCGAGCGAGCCAGATAAGAGAGCGAGCCAGACAAGAGAGCAAGCGAGCGAGCCAGATGTGAGAGCAAGGGAGCCAGATATGCGAGCGAGCCATAAAAGAGAGCGAGACAGGCAAGAGAGCAAGCGAGCGAGCCAGATATGAGAGCAAGCTAGCAAGGCAGATATAAGAGCGAGCCAGATAAGAGAGCAAGCGAGCCAGATATGAGAGCAAGGGAGCCAGCTAGATGTGAGAGCGAGCGAGCCAGGTATGAGAGCGAGCCAGATAAGAGAGCGAGCCAGACAAGAGAGCAAGCGAGAAAGCCAGATATGAGAGCGAGCAAGCCAGACATGAGAGCAAGCGAGCGAGCCAGATATGAGAGCGATCGAGCCAGATAAGAGAGCAAGCCAGACAAGAAAGCAAGCGTGCGAGCCAGATATGCTAGCGTGCTAGCCAGATAAGAGAGCGAGCCAGACAAGAGAGCAAGCGAGCGAGCCAGATATGAGAGCAAGCGAGCCAGCCAGATATGAGAGCGAGCGAGCCAGATAAGAGAGCGAGCAAGACAAGAGAGCAAGCGAGCTAGCCAGATATAAGAGCAAGCGAGCGAGCCAGATTTGAGAGCGAGCGAGCCAGATATGCGAGCGAGCCAGATAAGAGAGCGAGCCAGACAAGAGAGTAAGCGAGCGAGCCAGATATGAGAGCAAGCGAGCGAGCCGGATATGAGAGCAAGCCAGCAAGCCAGATATGAGAGCAAGAGAGCGAGCCAGATTTGAGAGCGAGTGAGCCAGATATGCGAGCGAGCCATAAAAGAGAGCAAGCGAGCGAGCCAGATATGAGAGCAAGCGAGCCAGCCAGAAATGAGAGCAAGCGAGCCAGCCAGATGTGAGAGCGAGCGAGCCAGATATGCGAGCAAGCCAGATAAGAGAGCGAGCCAGAAAAGAGAGCAAGCGAGAAAGCCAGATATGAGAGCGAGCGAGCCAGACATGAGAGCAAGCGAGCGAGCCAGATATGAGAGCGATCGAGCCAGATAAGAGAGCAAGCGTGCGAGCCAGATATGCTAGCGAGCAAGCCAGATAAGAGAGCGAGCCAGACACAAGAGCAAGCGAGCGAGCCAGATATGAGAGCAAGCAAGCGAGCCAGATTTGAGAGCGAGCGAGCCAGATATGCGAGCGAGCCAGATAAGAGAGTGAGCCAGACAAGAGAGCAAGCGAGCGAGCCAGATATGAGAGCAAGCGAGCAAGTGAGATATGAGAGCGAGCGAGCCAGACATGAGAGCGAGCGAGCCAGATATGCGAGCGAGCGAGCCAGATAAGAGAGCGAGCCAGACAAGAGAGCAAGCGAGAAAGCCAGATATGAGAGCGAGCGAGCCAGACATGAGAGCAAGCGAGCGAGCCAGATATGAGAGCGAGCGAGCCAGATAAGAGATCAAGCCAGACAAGAGAGCAAGCGTGCGAGCCAGATATGCTAGCGAGCAAGCCAGATAAGAGAGCGAGCCAGACAAGAGAGCAAGCGAGCGAACCAGATATGAGAGCAAGCGAGCCAGCCAGATATGAGAGCGAGCGAGCCAGATAAGAGAGCGAGCAAGACAAGAGAGCAAGCGAGCTAGCCAGATATGAGAGCAAGCGAGCGAGCCAGATTTGAGAGCGAGCGAGCCAGTTATGCGAGCGAGCCAGATAAGAGAGCGAGCCAGACAAGAGAGCAAGCGAGCGTGCCAGATATGAGAGCAAGCGAGCCGAATATGAGAGCAAGCGAGCAAGCCAGATATGAGAGTGAGCGAGCATGCCAGATATGAGAGCAAGCGAGCGAGCCAGATATGCAAACGAGCCATAAAAGAGAGTGAGACAGACAAGAGAGCAAGCGAGCGAGCCAGATATGAGAGCAAGCGAGCCAGCCAGAAATGAGAGCAAGCGAGCCAGCCAGATGTGAGAGCGAGCGAGCCAGATATGCGAGCGAGCCAGATAAGAGAGCGAGCCAGACAAGAGAGCAAGTGAGAAAGCCAGATATGAGAGCGAGCCAGACATGAGAGCAAGCGAGCCAGACATGAGAGCAAGCGAGCGAGCCAGATATGAAAGTGAGCGAGCCAGATAAGAGAGCAAGCCAGACAAGAGAGCAAGCGTGCGAGCCAGATATGCTAGCGAGCAAACCAGATAACAGAGCGAGCCATACAAGAGAGCAAGCGAGCGATCCAGATATGAGAGCAAGCGAGCCAGCCAGATATGAGAGCGAGCCAGCCAGATAAGAGAGGGAGCAAGACAAGAGAGCAAGCGAGCTAGCCACATTTGAGAGCAAGCGAGCGAGCCAGATGTGAGAGCGAGCGAGCAAGATATGCGAGCGAGCCAGATAAGAGAGCGAGCCAGACAAGAGAGCAGCGAGCAAGCCAGATGTGAGAGAGAGCAAGCCAGATAAGAGAGCGAGCCAGACAATTAAGCAAGCGAGCGAGCCAGATCTGAGAGCAAGAGAGCCAGATATGAGAGCAAGCGAGCGAGCCAGATATGAGAGCAAGCGAGCCAGCCAGATATGAGAGCGAGCGAGCCAGATAAGAGAGCGAGCAAGACAAGAGAGCAAGCGAGCTAGCCAGATATGAGAGCAAGCGAGCGAGCCAGATTTGAGAGCGAGCGAGCCAGATTTGAGAGCGAGCGAGCCAGATATGCGAGCGAGTCAGATAAGAGAGCGAGCCAGACAAGAGAGCAAGCGAGCGAGCCAGATATGAGAGCAAGCCAGATATGAGAGCGAGGGAGCCAGACATGAGAGCGAGCGAGTAAGATATGAAAGCGAGCGAGCCAGATATGAGAGCGAACGAGCCAGACATGAGAGCAAGCGAGCGAGCCACATTTGAGAGCAAGCGAGCGAGCCAGATGTGAGAGCGAGCGAGCGAGATATGCGAGCGAGCCAGATAAGAGAGCGAGCCAGACAATTAAGCAAGCGAGCGAGCCAGATATGAGAGCAAGAGAGCCAGATATGAGAGCAAGCGAGCGAGCCAGATATGAGAGCGAGCGAGCCAGCCAGATATGAGAGCGAGCGAGCCAGATAAGAGAGCGAGCAAGACAAGAGAACAAACGAGCTAGCCAGATATGAGAGCAAGCGAGCTAGCCAGATATGAGAGCAAGCAAGCGAGCCAGATTTGAGAGTGAGCGCGCAAGATATGCGAGCGAGCCAGATAAGAGAGCGAGCCAGACAAGAGAGCAAGCGAGCGAGCCAGATATGAGAGCAAGCGAGCAAGCCAGATATGAGAGCGAGCGAGCCAGACATGAGACGGAGCGAGTAAGATATGAGAGCGAGCGAACCAGATATGCGAGCGAGCAAGCGAGCGAGCCAGATGTGAGAGTGAGCAAGCCAGATATGCGAGCGAGCCATAAAAGAGAGCGAGACAGACAAGAGAGCAAGCGAGCGAGCCAGATATGAGAGCAAGCGAGCAAGCCAGATATGAGAGCGAGCGAGCCAGACATGAGACGGAGCGAGTAAGATATGAGAGCGAGCGAACCAGATATGCGAGCGAGCAAGCGAGCGAGCCAGATGTGAGAGCGAGCGAGCCAGATATGCGAGCGAGCCATAAAAGAGAGCGAGACAGACAAGAGAGCAAGCGAGCGAGCCAGATATGAGAGCAAGCTAGCAAGCCAGATATGAGAGCGAGCCAGATAAGAGAGCGAGCCAGACAAGAGAGCAAGCGAGCGAGCCAAATATGAGAGCAAGCGAGCCAGCTAGATGTGAGAGCGAGCGAGCCAGATATGTGAGCGAGCCAGATAAGAGCGAGCCAGACAAGAGAGCAAGCGAGCCAGATATGAGAGCAAGGGAGCCAGCTAGATGTGAGAGCGAGTGGGCCAGGTATGAGAGCGAGCCAGATAAGAGAGCGAGCCAGACAAGAGAGCAAGCGAGAAAGCCAGATATGAGAGCGAGCGAGCCAGACATGAGAGCAAGCGAGCGAGCCAGATATGAGAGCGAGCGAGCCAGATAAGAGAGCAAGCCAGACAAGAGAGCAAGCGTGCGAGCCAGATATGCTAGCGAGCTAGCCAGATAAGAGAGCGAGCCAGACAAGAGAGCAAGCAAGCGAGCCAGATATGAGAGCAAGCGAGCCAGCCAGATATGAGAGCGAGCGAGCCAGATAAGAGAGCGAGCAAGACAAGAGAGCAAGCGAGCTAGCCAGATATGAGAGCAAGCGAGCGAGCCAGATTAAAGAGAGCGAGCGAGCCAGATATGCGAGCGAGCCAGATAAGAGAGCGAGCCAGACAAGAGAGCAAGCGAGCGAGCCAGATATGAGAGCAAGCGAGCGAGCCGGATATGAGAGCAAGCGAGCAAGCCAGATATGAGAGCAAGCGAGCGAGCCAGATATGCGAGCAAGCCATAAAAGAGAGCGAGACAGACAAGAGAGCAAACGAGCGAGCCAGATATGAGAGCAAGCGAGCCAGCCAGAAATGAGAGCAAGCGAGCCAGCCAGATGTGAGAGCGAGCGAGCCAGATATGCAAGCAAGCCAGATAAGAGAGCGAGCCAGACAAGAGAGCAAGCGAGAAAGCCAGATATGAGAGCGAGCCAGACATGAGAGCAAGCGAGTGAGCCAGATATGAGAGCGATCGAGCCAGATAAGAGAGCAAGCGTGCGAGCCAGATATGCTAGCGAGCAAGCCAGATAAGAGAGCGAGCCAGACAAAAGAGCAAGCGAGCGAGCCAGATATGAGAGCAAGCGAGCGAGCCAGATTTGAGAGCGAGACAGATAAGAGAGCAAGCCAGACAAGAGAGCAAGCGAGCGATCCAGATATGAGAGCGAGCAAGACAAGAGAGAAAGCGAGCTAACCAAATATGAGAGCAAGCGAGCGAGCCAGATATGAGAGCGAGCGAGCCAGATATGAGAGTGAGCCAGACAAGAGAGCAAGCGAGCGAGCAAGATATGAGAGTAAGCGAGCGAGCCAGATATGAGAGCAAGCGAGCAAGTCAGATATGAGAGCGAGCGAGCCAGACATGAGAGCGAGCGAGCCAGATATGCGAGCGAGCGAGCCAGATAAGAGAGCGAGCCAGACAAGAGAGCAAGCGAGAAAGCCAGATATGAGAGCGAGCGAGCCAGACATGAGAGCAAGCGAGCGAGCCAGATATGAGAGCGAGCGAGCCAGATAAGAGATCAAGCCAGACAAGAGAGCAAGCGTGCGAGCCAGATATGCTAGCGAGCAAGCCAGATAAGAGAGCGAGCCAGACAAGAGAGAAAGCGAGCTAACCAAATATGAGAGCAAGCGAGCGAGCCAGATTTGAGAGCGAGCGAGCCAGATATGCGAGCGAGTCAGATAAGAGAGCGAGCCAGACAAGAGAGGAAGCGAGCGAGCCAAATATGAGAGCAAGCGAGCCAGCTAGATGTGAGAGCGAGCGAGCCAGATATGTGAGCAAGCCAGATAAGAGAGCGAGCCAGACAAGAGAGCAAGCGAGCGAGCCAGATATGAGAGCAAGCGAGCGAGCCAGATATGAGAGCGAGCGAGCCAGATAAGAGAGCAAGCCAGACAAGAGTGCAAGCGTGCAAGCCAGATATGCTAGCGAGCAAGCCAGATAAGAGAGCGAGCCAGACAAGAGAGCAAGCGAGCGAGCCGGATATGAGAGCAAGCGAACCAGCCAGATATGAGAGCGAGCGAGCCAGATAAGAGAGCGAGCAAGACAAGAGAGAAAGCGAGCTAGCCAAATATGAGAGCAAGCCAGATATGAAAGCGAGCGAGCCAGATATGCGAGCGAGCCAGATAAGAGAGCGAGCCAGACAAGAGAGCAAGCGAGCGAGCCAGATATGAGAACAAGCGAGCGAGCCAGATATGAAAGCAAGCGAGCGAGCCAGATATGAGAGCAAGCGAGCAAGCCAGATATGAGAGCAAGCGAGCAAGCCAGATATGAGAGCGAGCGAGCCAGACATGAGAGCGAGCAAGCCAGAAATGCGAGCGAGCGAGCCAGATAAGAGAGCGAGCCAGACAAGAGAGCAAGCGAGCGAGCCAGATGTGAGAGCAAGGGAGCCAGATATGCGAGCGAGCCATAAAAGAGAGCGAGACAGACAAGAGAGCAAGCGAGCGAGCCAGATATGAGAGCAAGCTAGCAAGGCAGATATAAGAGCGAGCCAGATAAGAGAGCAAGCGAGCCAGATATGAGAGCAAGGGAGCCAGCTAGATGTGAGAGCGAGCGAGCCAGGTATGAGAGCGAGCCAGATAAGAGAGCGAGCAAGACAAGAGAGCAAGCGAGAAAGCCAGATATGAGAGCGAGCGAGCCAGACATGAGAGCAAGCGAGCGAGCCAGATATGAGAGCGAGCGAGCCAGATAAGAGAGCAAGCCAGACAAGAAAGCAAGTGTGCGAGCCAGATATGCTAGCGAGCTAGCCAGATAAGAGAGCGAGCCAGACAAGAGAGCAAGCGAGCGAGCCAGATATGAGAGCAAGCGAGCCAGCCAGATATGAGAGCGAGCGAGCCAGATAAGAGAGCGAGCAAGACAAGAGAGCAAGCGAGCTAGCCAGATATGAGAGCAAGCGAGCGAGCCAGATTTGAGAGCGAGCGAGCCAGATATGCGAGCGAGCCAGATAAGAGAGCGAGCCAGACAAGAGAGTAAGCGAGCGAGCCAGATATGAGAGCAAGCGAGCGAGCCGGATATGAGAGCAAGCCAGCAAGCCAGATATGAGAGCAAGCGAGCGAGCCAGATTTGAGAGCGAGCGAGCCAGATATGCGAGCGAGCCATAAAAGAGAGCAAGCGAGCGAGCCAGATATGAGAGCAAGCGAGCCAGCCAGAAATGAGAGCAAGCGAGCCAGCCAGATGTGAGAGCGAGCGAGCCAGATATGCGAGCAAGCCAGATAAGAGAGCGAGCCAGAAAAGAGAGCAAGCGAGAAAGCCAGATATGAGAGCGAGCGAGCCAGACATGAGAGCAAGCGAGCGAGCCAGATATGAGAGCGATCGAGCCAGATAAGAGAGCAAGCGTGCGAGCCAGATATGCTAGCGAGCAAGCCAGATAAGAGAGCGAGCCAGACACCAGAGCAAGCGAGCGAGCCAGATATGAGAGCAAGCGAACGAGCCAGATTTGAGAGCGAGCGAGCCAGATATGCGAGCGAGCCAGATAAGAGAGTGAGCCAGACAAGAGAGCAAGCGAGCGAGCCAGATATGAGAGTAAGCGAGCGAGCCAGATATGAGAGCAAGCGAGCAAGTCAGATATGAGAGCGAGCGAGCCAGACATGAGAGCGAGCGAGCCAGATATGCGAGCGAGCGAGCCAGATAAGAGAACGAGCCAGACAAGAGAGCAAGCGAGAAAGCCAGATATAAGAGCGAGCGAGCCAGACATGAGAGCAAGCGAGCGAGCCAGATATGAGAGCGAGCGAGCCAGATAAGAGATCAAGCCAGACAAGAGAGCAAGCGTGCGAGCCAGATATGCTAGCGAGCAAGCCAGATAAGAGAGCGAGCCAGACAAGAGAGCAAGCGAGCGAGCCAGATATGAGAGCAAGCGAGCCAGCCAGATATGAGAGCGAGCGAGCCAGATAAGAGAGCGAGCAAGACAAGAGAGCAAGCGAGCTAGCCAGATATGAGAGCAAGCGAGCGAGCCAGATTTGAGAGCGAGCGAGCCAGTTATGCGAGCGAGCCAGATAAGAGAGCGAGCCAGACAAGAGAGCAAGCGAGCGTGCCAGATATGAGAGCAAGCGAGCGAGCCGGATATGAGAGCAAGCGAGCAAGCCAGATATGAGAGTGAGCGAGCATGCCAGATATGAGAGCAAGCGAGCGAGCCAGATATGCAAACGAGCCATAAAAGAGAGTGAGACAGACAAGAGAGCAAGCGAGCGAGCCAGATATGAGAGCAAGCGAGCCAGCCAGAAATGAGAGCAAGCAAGCCAGCCAGATGTGAGAGCGAGCGAGCCAGATAAGAGAGCAAGCCAGACAAGAGAGCAAGCGTGCAAGCCAGATATGCTAGCGAGCAAGCCAGATAAGAGAGCGAGCCAGACAAGAGAGCAAGCGAGCGAGCCAGATATGAGAGCAAGCGAACCAGCCAGATATGAGAGCGAGCGAGCCAGATAAGAGAGCGAGCAAGACAAGAGAGAAAGCGAGCTAGCCAAATATGAGAGCAAGCCAGATATGAGAGCGAGCGGGGCCAGATATGCGAGCGAGCCAGATAAGAGAGCGAGCCAGACAAGAGAGCAAGCGAGTGAGCCAGATATGAGAACAAGCGAGCGAGCCAGATATGAGAGCAAGCGAGCGAGCCAGATATGAGAGCAAGCGAGCAAGCCAGATATGAGAACAAGCGAGCAAGCCAGATATGAGAGCGAGCGAGCCAGACATGAGAGCGAGCGAGCCAGATATGCGAGCGAAGCGAGCGAGCCAGATAAGAGAGCGAGCCAGAAAAGAGAGCAAGCGAGCGAGCCAGATGTGAGAGCAAGGGAGCCAGATATGCGAGCGAGCCATAAAAGAGAGCGAGACAGACAAGAGAGCAAGCGAGCGAGCCAGATATGAGAGCAAGCTAGCAAGGCAGATATAAGAGCGAGCCAGATAAGAAAGCGAGCCAGACAAGAGAACAAGCGAGCCAGATATGAGAGCAAGGGAGCCAGCTAGATGTGAGAGCGAGCGAGCCAGGTATGAGAGCGAGCCAGATAAGAGAGCGAGCCAGACAAGAGAGCAAGCGAGAAAGCCAGATATGAGAGCGAGCGAGCCAGACATGAGAGCAAGCGAGCGAGCCAGATATGAGAGCGAGCCAGATAAGAGAGCAAGCCAGACGAGAGCAAGCGTGCGAGCCAGATATGCTAGCGAGCTAGCCAGATAAGAGAGCGAGCCAGACAAGAGAGCAAGCAAGCGAGCCAGATATGAGAGCAAGCGAGCCAGCCAGATATGAGAGCGAGCGAGCCAGATAAGAGAGCGAGCAAGACAAGAGAGCAAGCGACCTAGCCAGATATGAGAGCAAGCGAGCGAGCCAGATTAAAGAGAGCGAGCGAGCCAGATATGCGAGCGAGCCAGATAAGAGAGCGAGCCAGACAAGAGAGCAAGCGAGCGAGCCAGATATGAGAAAAAGCGAGCGAGCCAGATATGAGAGCAAGCGAGCGAGCCAGATATGAGAGTAAGCGAGCGAGCCAGATATGAGAGCAAGCGAGCAAGCCAGATATGAGAGCGAGCGAGCCAGACATGAGAGCGAGCGAGCCAGATATGCGAGCGAGCGAGCCAGATAAGAGAGCGACCCAGACAAAAGAGCAAGCGAGCGAGCCAGATGTGAGAGCAAGCTAGCCAGATATGCGAGCGAGCCATAAAAGAGAGCGAGACAGACAAGAGAGCAAGCGAGCGAGCCAGATATGAGAGCGAGCTAGCAAGGCAGATATGAGAGCGAGCCAGATAAGAGAGCGAGCCAGACAAGAGAGCAAGCAAGCCAGATATGAGAGCAAGCGAGCCAGCTAGATGTGAGAGCGAGCGAGCCAGATATGCGAGCGAGCAAGATAAGAGAGCGAGCCAGACAAGAGAGCAAGCGAGCAAGCCAGATATGAGAGCGAGTGAGCGAGCCGGATATGAGAGCAAGCGAGCAAGCGAGCGAGCCAGATATGAGAGCAAGCGAGCGAGCCGGATATGAGAGAAAGCCAGATATGAGAGCGAGCGGGGCCAGATATGCGAGCGAGCCAGATAAGAGAGCGAGCCAGACAAGAGAGCAAGCGAGTGAGCCAGATATGAGAACAAGCGAGCGAGCCAGATATGAGAGCAAGCGAGCGAGCCAGATATGAGAGCAAGCGAGCAAGCCAGATATGAGAGCAAGCGAGCAAGCCAGATATGAGAGCGAGCGAGCCAGACAAGAGAGCGAGCGAGCCAGATATGCGAGCGAGCGAGCGAGCCAGATAAGAGAGCGAGCCAGAAAAGAGAGCAAGCGAGCGAGCCAGATGTGAGAGCAAGGGAGCCAGATATGCGAGCGAGCCATAAAAGAGAGCAAGACAGACAAGAGAGCAAGCGAGCGAGCCAGATATGAGAGCAAGCTAGCAAGGCAGATATAAGAGCGAGCCAGATAAGAAAGCGAGCCAGACAAGAGAACAAGCGAGCCAGATATGAGAGCAAGGGAGCCAGCTAGATGTGAGAGCGAGCGAGCCAGGTATGAGAGCGAGCCAGATAAGAGAGCGAGCCAGACAAGAGAGCAAGCGAGAAAGCCAGATATGAGAGCGAGCGAGCCAGACATGAGAGCAAGCGAGCGAGCCAGATATGAGAGCGAGCCAGATAAGAGAGCAAGCCAGACGAGAGCAAGCGTGCGAGCCAGATATGCTAGCGAGCTAGCCAGATAAGAGAGCGAGCCAGACAAGAGAGCAAGCAAGCGAGCCAGATATGAGAGCAAGCGAGCCAGCCAGATATGAGAGTGAGCGAGCCAGATAAGAGAGCGAGCAAGACAAGAGAGCAAGCGAGCTAGCCAGATATGAGAGCAAGCGAGCGAGCCAGATTAAAGAGAGCGAGCGAGCCAGATATGCGAGCGAGCCAGATAAGAGAGCGAGCCAGACAAGAGAGCAAGCGAGCGAGCCAGATATGAGAAAAAGCGAGCGAGCCAGATATGAGAGCAAGCGAGCGAGCCAGATATGAGAGCAAGCGAGCAAGCCAGATATGAGACCAAGCGAGCGAGCCCGATTTGAGAGCGAGCGAGCCAGATATGCGAGCGAGCCAGATAAGAGACTGAGCCAGACAAGAGAGCAAGCAAGCGAGCCAGATATGAGAGTAAGCGAGCGAGCCAGATATGAGAGCAAGCGAGCAAGCCAGATATGAGAGCGAGCGAGCCAGACATGAGAGCGAGCGAGCCAGATATGCGAGCGAGCGAGCCAGATAAGAGAGCGACCCAGACAAAAGAGCAAGCGAGCGAGCCAGATGTGAGAGCAAGCTAGCCAGATATGCGAGCGAGCCATAAAAGAGAGCGAGACAGACAAGAGAGCAAGCGAGCGAGCCAGATATGAGAGCGAGCTAGCAAGGCAGATATAAGAGCGAGCCAGATAAGAGAGCGAGCCAGACAAGAGAGCAAGCAAGCCAGATATGAGAGCAAGCGAGCCAGCTAGATGTGAGAGCGAGCGAGCCAGATATGCGAGCGAGCCAGATAAGAGAGCGAGCCAGACAAGAGAGCAAGCGAGCAAGCCAGATATGAGAGCGAGTGAGCGAGCCGGATATGAGAGCAAGCGAGCAAGCGAGCGAGCCAGATATGAGAGCAAGCGAGCGAGCCGGATATGAGAGCAAGCGAGCAAGCCAGATATGAGAGCAAGCGAGCGAGCCAGATTTGAGAGCGAGCGAGCCAGATATGCGAGCAAGCCATAAAAGAGAGCGAGACAGACAAGAGAGCAAGCGAGCGAGCCAGATATGAGAGCAAGCGAGCCAGCCAGAAATGAGAGCAAGCGAGCCAGCCAGATGTGAGAGCGAGCGAGCCAGATATGCAAGCAAGCCAGATAAGAGAGCGAGCCAGACAAGAGAGCAAGCGAGAAAGCCAGATATGAGAGCGAGCCAGACATGAGAGCAAGCGAGCGAGCCAGATATGAGAGCGATCGAGCCAGATAAGAGAGCAAGCGTGCGAGCCAGATATGCTAGCGAGCAAGCCAGATAAGAGAGCGAGCCAGACAAAAGAATAAGCGAGCGAGCCAGATATGAGAGCAAGCGAGCGAGCCAGATGTGAGAGCGAGACAGATAAGAGAGCAAGCCAGACAAGAGAGCAAGCGAGCGATCCAGATATGAGAGCAAGCGAACCAGCCAGATATGAGAGCGAGCGAGCCAGATATGAGAGCGAGCAAGACAAGAGAGAAAGCGAGCTAACCAAATATGAGAGCAAGCGAGCGAGCCAGATTTGAGAGCGAGCGAGCCAGATATGCGAGCGAGCCAGATAAGAGAGCGAGCCAGACAAGAAAGCAAGCGAGCGAGCCAGATATGAGAAAAAGCGAGCGAGCCAGATATGAGAGCAAGCGAGCAAGCCAGATATGAGAGCAAGCGAGCGAGCCCGATTTGAGAGCGAGCGAGCCAGATATGCGAGCGAGCCAGATAAGAGAGCGAGCCAGACAAGAGAGCAAGCAAGCGAGCCAGATATGAGAGTAAGCGAGCGAGCCAGATATGAGAGCAAGCGAGCAAGCCAGATATGAGAGCGAGCGAGCCAGACATGAGAGCGAGCGAGCCAGATATGCGAGCGAGCGAGCCAGATAAGAGAGCGACCCAGACAAGAGAGCAAGCGAGCGAGCCAGATGTGAGAGCAAGCTAGCCAGATATGCGAGCGAGCCATAAAAGAGAGCGAGACAGACAAGAGAGCAAGCGAGCGAGCCAGATATGAGAGCGAGCTAGCAAGGCAGATATAAGAGCGAGCCAGATAAGAGAGCGAGCCAGACAAGAGAGCAAGCGAGCCAGATATGAGAGCAAGCGAGCCAGCTAGATGTGAGAGCGAGCGAGCCAGATATGCGAGCGAGCCAGATAAGAGAGCGAGCCAGACAAGAGAGCAAGCGAGCAAGCCAGATATGAGAGCGAGTGAGCGAGCCGGATATGAGAGCAAGTGAGCAAGCAAGATATGAGAGCAAGCGAGCCAGACATGAGACGGAGCGAGTAAGATATGAGAGCGAGCGAACCAGATATGCGAGCGAGCGAGCGAGCCAGATGTGAGAGCGAGCGAGCCAGATATGCGAGCGAGCCATAAAAGAGAGCGAGACAGACAAGAGAGCAAGCGAGCGAGCCAGATATGAGAGCAAGCTAGCAAGCCAGATATGAGAGCGAGCCAGATAAGAGAGCGAGCCAGACAAGAGAGCAAGCGAGCGAGCAAAATATGAGAGCAAGCGAGCCAGCTAGATGTGAGAGCGAGCGAGCCAGATATGTGAGCGAGCCAGATAAGAGAGCGAGCCAGACAAGAGAGCAAGCGAGCGAGCCAGATATGAGAGCAAGCGAGCGAGCCAGATATGAGAGCGAGCGAGCCAGATAAGAGAGCAAGCCAGACAAGAGAGCAAGCGTGCAAGCCAGATATGCTAGCGAGCAAGCCAGATAAGAGAGCGAGCCAGACAAGAGAGCAAGCGAGCGAGCCAGATATGAGAGCAAGCGAACCAGCCAGATATGAGAGCGAGCGAGCCAGATAAGAGAGCGAGCAAGACAAGAGAGAAAGCGAGCTAGCCAAATATGAGAGCAAGCCAGATATGAGAGCGAGCGGGGCCAGATATGCGAGCGAGCCAGATAAGAGAGCGAGCCAGACAAGAGAGCAAGCGAGCGAGCCAGATATGAGAACAAGCGAGCGAGCCAGATATGAGAGCAAGCGAGCGAGCCAGATATGAGAGCAAGCGAGCAAGCCAGATATGAGAGCGAGCGAGCAAGCCAGATATGAGAGCGAGCGAGCCAGACATGAGAGCGAGCGAGCCAGATATGCGAGCGAGCGAGCCAGATAAGAGAGCGAGCCAGAAAAGAGAGCAAGCGAGCGAGCCAGATGTGAGAGCAAGGGAGCCAGATATGCGAGCGAGCCATAAAAGAGAGCGAGACAGACAAGAGAGCAAGCGAGCGAGCCAGATATGAGAGCAAGCTAGCAAGGCAGATATAAGAGCGAGCCAGATAAGAAAGCGAGCCAGACTAGAGAACAAGCGAGCCAGATATGAGAGCAAGGGAGCCAGCTAGATGTGAGAGCGAGCGAGCCAGGTATGAGAGCGAGCCAGATAAGAGAGCGAGCCAGACAAGAGAGCAAGCGAGAAAGCCAGATATGAGAGCGAGCGAGCCAGACATGAGAGCAAGCGAGCGAGCCAGATATGAGAGCGAGCGAGCCAGATAAGAGAGCAAGCCAGACAAGAGAGCAAGCGTGCGAGCCAGATATGCTAGCGAGCTAGCCAGATAAGAGAGCGAGCCAGACAAGAGAGCAAGCGAGCGAGCCAGATATGAGAGCAAGCGAGCCAGCCAGATATGAGAGCGAGCGAGCCGGATAAGAGAGTGAGCAAGACAAGAGAGCAAGCGAGCTAGCCAGATATGAGAGCAAGCGAGCGAGCCAGATTAAAGAGAGCGAGCGAGCCAGATATGCGAGCGAGCCAGATAAGAGAGCGAGCCAGACAAGAGAGCAAGCGAGCAAGCCAGATATGAGAGCAAGCGAGCGAGCCGGATATGAGAGCAAGCGAGCAAGCCAGATATGAGAGCAAGCGAGCGAGCCAGATTTGAGAGCGAGCGAACCAGATATGCGAGCAAGCCATAAAAGAGAGCGAGACAGACAAGAGAGCAAGCGAGCGAGCCAGATATGAGAGCAAGCGAGCCAGCCAGAAATGAGAGCAAGCGAGCCAGCCAGATGTGAGAGCGAGCGAGCCAGATATGAAAGCAAGCCAGATAAGAGAGCGAGCCAGACAAGAGAGCAAGCGAGAAAGCCAGATATGAGAGCGAGCCAGACATGAGAGCAAGCGAGCGAGCCAGATATGAGAGCGATCGAGCCAGATAAGAGAGCAATCGTGCGAGCCAGATATGCTAGCGAGCAAGCCAGATAAGAGAGCGAGCCAGACAAAAGAGCAAGCGAGCGAGCCAGATATGAGAGCAAGCGAGCGAGCCAGATGTGAGAGCGAGACAGATAAGAGAGCAAGCCAGACAAGAGAGCAAGCGAGCGATCCAGATATGAGAGCAAGCGAACCAGCCAGATATGAGAGCGAGTGAGCCAGATATGAGAGCGAGCAAGACAAGAGAGAAAGCGAGCTAACCAAATATGAGAGCAAGCGAGCGAGCCAGATTTGAGAGCGAGCGAGCCAGATATGCGAGCGAGCCAGATAAGAGAGCGAGCCAGACAAGAGAGCAAGCGAGCGAGCCAGATATGAGAAAAAGCGAGCGAGCCAGATATGAGAGCAAGCGAGCGAGCCAGATATGAGAGCAAGCGAGCAAGCCAGATATGAGAGCAAGCGAGCGAGCCCGATTTGAGAGCGAGCGAGCCAGATATGCGAGCGAGACAGATAAGAGAGTGAGCCAGACAAGAGAGCAAGCAAGCGAGCCAGATATGACAGTAAGCGAGCGAGCCAGATATGAGAGCAAGCGAGCAAGCCAGATATGAGAGCGTGCGAGCCAGATATGCGAGCGAGCGAGCCAGATAAGAGAATGACCCAGACAAGAGAGCAAGCGAGCGAGCCAGATGTGAGAGCAAGCTAGCCAGATATGCGAGCGAGCCATAAAAGAGAGCGAAACAGACAAGAGAGCAAGCGAGCGAGCCAGATATGAGAGCGAGCTAGCAAGGCAGATATAAGAGCGAGCCAGATAAGAGAGCGAGCCAGACAAGAGAGCAAGCGAGCCAGATATGAGAGCAAGCGAGCCAGCTAGATGTGAGAGCGAGCGAGCCAGATATGCGAGCGAGCCAGATAAGAGAGCGAGCCAGACAAGAGAGCAAGCGAGCGAGCCAGATATGAGAGCGAGCGAGCCGGATATGAGAGCAAGCGAGCAAGCAAGATATGAGAGCAAGCGAGCGAGCCAGATTTGAGAGCGAGCAAGCCAGATATGCGAGCGAGCCATAAAAGAGAGCGAGACAGACGAGAGCAAGCGAGCGAGCCAGATATGAGAGCAAGCGAGCCAGCCAGAAATGAAAGCAAGCGAGCCAGCCAGATGTGAGAGCGAGCGAGCCAGATATGCGAGCAAGCCAGATAAGAGAGCAAGCCAGACAAGAGAGCAAGCGAGAAAGCCAGATATGAGAGCGAGCAAGCCAGATAAGAGAGCAAGCCAGACAAGAGAGCAAGCCTGCGAGCCAGATATGCTAGCGAGCTAGCCAGATAAGAGAGCGAGCCAGACAAGAGAGCAAGCGAGCGAGCCAGATATGAGAGCAAGCGAGCCAGACAGATATGAGAGCAAGCGAGCCAGATAAGAGAGCGAGCAAGACAAGAGAGCAAGCGAGCTAGCCAGATATGAGAGCAAGCGAGCGAGCCAGATTTGAGAGCGAGCGAGCCAGATATGCGAGCGAGCCAGATAAGAGAGCGAGCCATACAAGAGAGCAAGCGAGCGAGCCAGATATGAGAGCAAGCGAGCGAGCCGGATATGAGAGCAAGCGAGCAAGCCAGATATGAGAGCAAGCGAGCGAGCCAGATTTGAGAGCGAGTGAGCCAGATATGCAAGCGAGCCATAAAAGAGCGAGACAGACAAGAGAGCAAGCGAGCGAGCCAGATATGAGAGCAAGCGAGCCAGCCAGAAATGAGAGCAAGAGAGCGAGCCAGACAAGAGAGCAAGCGAGAAAGCCAGATATGAGAGCGAGCCAGACATGAGAGCAAGCGAGCGAGCCAGATATGAGAGCGATCGAGCCAGATAAGAGAGCAAGCGTGCGAGCCAGATATGCTAGCGAGCAAGCCAGATAAGAGAGCGAGCCAGACAAAAGAGCAAGCGAGCGAGCCAGATATGAGAGCAAGCGAGCGAGCCAGATGTGAGAGCGAGACAGATAAGAGAGCAAGCCAGACAAGAGAGCAAGCGAGCGATCCAGATATGAGAGCAAGCGAACCAGCCAGATATGAGAGCGAGCGAGCCAGATATGAGAGCGAGCAAGACAAGAGAGAAAGCGAGCTAACCAAATATGAGAGCAAGCGAGCGAGCCAGATTTGAGAGCGAGCGAGCCAGATATGCGAGCGAGCCAGATAAGAGAGCGAGCCAGACAAGAGAGCAAGCGAGCGAGCCAGATATGAGAAAAAGCGAGCGAGCCAGATATGAGAGCAAGCGAGCGAGCCAGATATGAGAGCAAGCGAGCAAGCCAGATATGAGAGCAAGCGAGCGAGCCCGATTTGAGAGCGAGCGAGCCAGATATGCGAGCGAGCCAGATAAGAGAGTGAGCCAGACAAGAGAGCAAGCAAGCGAGCCAGATATGACAGTAAGCGAGCGAGCCAGATATGAGAGCAAGCGAGCAAGCCAGATATGAGAGCGAGTGAGCCAGATATGCGAGCGAGCGAGCCAGATAAGAGAATGACCCAGACAAGAGAGCAAGTGAGCGAGCCAGATGTGAGAGCAAGCTAGCCAGATATGCGAGCGAGCCATAAAAGAAAGCGAGACAGACAAGAGAGCAAGCGAGCGAGCCAGATATGAGAGCGACCTAGCAAGGCAGATATAAGAGCGAGCCAGATAAGAGAGCGAGCCAGACAAGAGAGCAAGCGAGCCAGCTAGATGTGAGAGCGAGCGAGCCAGATATGCGAGCGAGCCAGATAAGAGAGCGAGCCAGACAAGAGAGCAAGCGAGCGAGCCAGATATGAGAGCGAGCGAGCCGGATATGAGAGCAAGCGAGCAAGCAAGATATGAGAGCAAGCGAGCGAGCCAGATTTGAGAGCGAGCAAGCCAGATATGCGAGCGAGCCATAAAAGAGAGCGAGACAGACGAGAGCAAGCGAGCGAGCCAGATATGAGAGCAAGCGAGCCAGCCAGAAATGAGAGCAAGCGAGCCAGCCAGATGTGAGAGCGAGCGAGCCAGATATGCGAGCAAGCCAGATAAGAGAGCAAGCCAGACAAGAGAGCAAGCGAGAAAGCCAGATATGAGAGCGAGCAAGCCAGATAAGAGAGCAAGCCAGACAAGAGAGCAAGCCTGCGAGCCAGATATGCTAGCGAGCTAGCCAGATAAGAGAGCGAGCCAGACAAGAGAGCAAGCGAGCGAGCCAGATATGAGAGCAAGCGAGCCAGACAGATATGAGAGCAAGCGAGCCAGATAAGAGAGCGAGCAAGACAAGAGAGCAAGCGAGCTAGCCAGATATGAGAGCAAGCGAGCGAGCCAGATTTGAGAGCGAGCGAGCCAGATATGCGAGCGAGCCAGATAAGAGAGCGAGCCATACAAGAGAGCAAGCGAGCGAGCCAGATATGAGAGCAAGCGAGCGAGCCGGATATGAGAGCAAGCGAGCAAGCCAGATATGAGAGCAAGCGAGCGAGCCAGATTTGAGAGCGAGTGAGCCAGATATGCAAGCGAGCCATAAAAGAGCGAGACAGACAAGAGAGCAAGCGAGCGAGCCAGATATGAGAGCAAGCGAGCCAGCCAGAAATGAGAGCAAGCGAGCTAGGCAGATGTGAGAGCGAGCGAGCCAGATATGCGAGCAAGCCAGATAAGAGAGCGAGCCAGACAAGAGAGCAAGCGAGAAAGCCAGATATGAGAGCGAGAGAGCCAGACATGAGAGCAAGCGAGCGAGCCAGATATGAGAGCGATCGAGCCAGATAAGAGAGCGAGCCAGACAAGAGAGCAAGCGAGCGAGCCAGATATGAGAGCAAGCGAGCAAGCCAGATATGAGAGAGAGCCAGATAAGAGCGCGAACTAGACAAGAGAGCAAGCGAGAAAGCCAGATATGAGAGCAAGCGAGCTAGCCAGATATGAGAGCAAGCGAGCGAGCCAGATTTGAGAGCGATCGAGCCAGATAAGAGAGCAAGCGTGCGAGCCAGATATGCTAGCGAGCAAGCCAGATAAGAGAGCGAGACAGACAAAAGAGCAAGAGAGCGAGCCAGATATGAGAGCAAGCGAGCGAGCCAGATGTGAGAGCGAGACAGATAAGAGAGCAAGCCAGACAAGAGAGCAAGCGAGCGAGCCAGATATGAGAGCAAGCGAACCAGCCAGATATGAGAGCGAGCGAGCCAGATAAGAGAGCGAGCCAGACAAGAGAGCAAGCGAGCAAGCCAGATATGAGAGCGAGTGAGCGAGCCGGATATGAGAGCAAGCGAGCAAGCAAGATATGAGAGCAAGCGAGCCAGACATGAGACGGAGCGAGTAAGATATGAGAGCGAGCGAACCAGATATGCGAGCGAGCGAGCCAGATGTGAGAGCGAGCGAGCCAGATATGCGAGCGAGCCATAAAAGAGAGCGAGACAGACAAGAGAGCAAGCGAGCGAGCCAGATATGAGAGCAAGCTAGCAAGCCAGATATGAGAGCGAGCCAGATAAGAGAGCGAGCCAGACAAGAGAGCAAGCGAGCGAGCAAAATATGAGAGCAAGCGAGCCAGCTAGATGTGAGAGCGAGCGAGCCAGATATGTGAGCGAGCCAGATAAGAGAGCGAGCCAGACAAGAGAGCAAGCGAGCGAGCCAGATATGAGAGCAAGCGAGCGAGCCAGATATGAGAGCGAGCGAGCCAGATAAGAGAGCAAGCCAGACAAGAGAGCAAGCGTGCAAGCCAGATATGCTAGCGAGCAAGCCAGATAAGAGAGCGAGCCAGACAAGAGAGCAAGCGAGCGAGCCAGATATGAGAGCAAGCGAACCAGCCAGATATGAGAGCGAGCGAGCCAGATAAGAGAGCGAGCAAGACAAGAGAGAAAGCGAGCTAGCCAAATATGAGAGCAAGCCAGATATGAGAGCGAGCGGGGCCAGATATGCGAGCGAGCCAGATAAGAGAGCGAGCCAGACAAGAGAGCAAGCGAGCGAGCCAGATATGAGAACAAGCGAGCGAGCCAGATATGAGAGCAAGCGAGCGAGCCAGATATGAGAGCAAGCGAGCAAGCCAGATATGAGAGCGAGCGAGCAAGCCAGATATGAGAGCGAGCGAGCCAGACATGAGAGCGAGCGAGCCAGATATGCGAGCGAGCGAGCCAGATAAGAGAGCGAGCCAGAAAAGAGAGCAAGCGAGCGAGCCAGATGTGAGAGCAAGGGAGCCAGATATGCGAGCGAGCCATAAAAGAGAGCGAGACAGACAAGAGAGCAAGCGAGCGAGCCAGATATGAGAGCAAGCTAGCAAGGCAGATATAAGAGCGAGCCAGATAAGAAAGCGAGCCAGACAAGAGAACAAGCGAGCCAGATATGAGAGCAAGGGAGCCAGCTAGATGTGAGAGCGAGCGAGCCAGGTATGAGAGCGAGCCAGATAAGAGAGCGAGCCAGACAAGAGAGCAAGCGAGAAAGCCAGATATGAGAGCGAGCGAGCCAGACATGAGAGCAAGCGAGCGAGCCAGATATGAGAGCGAGCGAGCCAGATAAGAGAGCAAGCCAGACAAGAGAGCAAGCGTGCGAGCCAGATATGCTAGCGAGCTAGCCAGATAAGAGAGCGAGCCAGACAAGAGAGCAAGCGAGCGAGCCAGATATGAGAGCAAGCGAACCAGCCAGATATGAGAGCGAGCGAGCCAGATAAGAGAGCGAGCAAGACAAGAGAGAAAGCGAGCTAGCCAAATATGAGAGCAAGCCAGATATGAGAGCGAGCGGGGCCAGATATGCGAGCGAGCCAGATAAGAGAGCGAGCCAGACAAGAGAGCAAGCGAGCGAGCCAGATATGAGAACAAGCGAGCGAGCCAGATATGAGAGCAAGCGAGCGAGCCAGATATGAGAGCAAGCGAGCAAGCCAGATATGAGAGCGAGCGAGCAAGCCAGATATGAGAGCGAGCGAGCCAGACATGAGAGCGAGCGAGCCAGATATGCGAGCGAGCGAGCCAGATAAGAGAGCGAGCCAGAAAAGAGAGCAAGCGAGCGAGCCAGATGTGAGAGCAAGGGAGCCAGATATGCGAGCGAGCCATAAAAGAGAGCGAGACAGACAAGAGAGCAAGCGAGCGAGCCAGATATGAGAGCAAGCTAGCAAGGCAGATATAAGAGCGAGCCAGATAAGAAAGCGAGCCAGACAAGAGAACAAGCGAGCCAGATATGAGAGCAAGGGAGCCAGCTAGATGTGAGAGCGAGCGAGCCAGGTATGAGAGCGAGCCAGATAAGAGAGCGAGCCAGACAAGAGAGCAAGCGAGAAAGCCAGATATGAGAGCGAGCGAGCCAGACATGAGAGCAAGCGAGCGAGCCAGATATGAGAGCGAGCGAGCCAGATAAGAGAGCAAGCCAGACAAGAGAGCAAGCGTGCGAGCCAGATATGCTAGCGAGCTAGCCAGATAAGAGAGCGAGCCAGACAAGAGAGCAAGCGAGCGAGCCAGATATGAGAGCAAGCGAGCCAGCCAGATATGAGAGCGAGCGAGCCGGATAAGAGAGTGAGCAAGACAAGAGAGCAAGCGAGCTAGCCAGATATGAGAGCAAGCGAGCGAGCCAGATTAAAGAGAGCGAGCGAGCCAGATATGCGAGCGAGCCAGATAAGAGAGCGAGCCAGACAAGAGAGCAAGCGAGCAAGCCAGATATGAGAGCAAGCGAGCGAGCCGGATATGAGAGCAAGCGAGCAAGCCAGATATGAGAGCAAGCGAGCGAGCCAGATTTGAGAGCGAGCGAACCAGATATGCGAGCAAGCCATAAAAGAGAGCGAGACAGACAAGAGAGCAAGCGAGCGAGCCAGATATGAGAGCAAGCGAGCCAGCCAGAAATGAGAGCAAGCGAGCCAGCCAGATGTGAGAGCGAGCGAGCCAGATATGAAAGCAAGCCAGATAAGAGAGCGAGCCAGACAAGAGAGCAAGCGAGAAAGCCAGATATGAGAGCGAGCCAGACATGAGAGCAAGCGAGCGAGCCAGATATGAGAGCGATCGAGCCAGATAAGAGAGCAATCGTGCGAGCCAGATATGCTAGCGAGCAAGCCAGATAAGAGAGCGAGCCAGACAAAAGAGCAAGCGAGCGAGCCAGATATGAGAGCAAGCGAGCGAGCCAGATGTGAGAGCGAGACAGATAAGAGAGCAAGCCAGACAAGAGAGCAAGCGAGCGATCCAGATATGAGAGCAAGCGAACCAGCCAGATATGAGAGCGAGCGAGCCAGATATGAGAGCGAGCAAGACAAGAGAGAAAGCGAGCTAACCAAATATGAGAGCAAGCGAGCGAGCCAGATTTGAGAGCGAGCGAGCCAGATATGCGAGCGAGCCAGATAAGAGAGCGAGCCAGACAAGAGAGCAAGCGAGCGAGCCAGATATGAGAAAAAGCGAGCGAGCCAGATATGAGAGCAAGCGAGCGAGCCAGATATGAGAGCAAGCGAGCAAGCCAGATATGAGAGCAAGCGAGCGAGCCCGATTTGAGAGCGAGCGAGCCAGATATGCGAGCGAGCCAGATAAGAGAGTGAGCCAGACAAGAGAGCAAGCAAGCGAGCCAGATATGACAGTAAGCGAGCGAGCCAGATATGAGAGCAAGCGAGCAAGCCAGATATGAGAGCGTGCGAGCCAGATATGCGAGCGAGCGAGCCAGATAAGAGAATGACCCAGACAAGAGAGCAAGCGAGCGAGCCAGATGTGAGAGCAAGCTAGCCAGATATGCGAGCGAGCCATAAAAGAGAGCGAAACAGACAAGAGAGCAAGCGAGCGAGCCAGATATGAGAGCGAGCTAGCAAGGCAGATATAAGAGCGAGCCAGATAAGAGAGCGAGCCAGACAAGAGAGCAAGCGAGCCAGATATGAGAGCAAGCGAGCCAGCTAGATGTGAGAGCGAGCGAGCCAGATATGCGAGCGAGCCAGATAAGAGAGCGAGCCAGACAAGAGAGCAAGCGAGCGAGCCAGATATGAGAGCGAGCGAGCCGGATATGAGAGCAAGCGAGCAAGCAAGATATGAGAGCAAGCGAGCGAGCCAGATTTGAGAGCGAGCAAGCCAGATATGCGAGCGAGCCATAAAAGAGAGCGAGACAGACGAGAGCAAGCGAGCGAGCCAGATATGAGAGCAAGCGAGCCAGCCAGAAATGAAAGCAAGCGAGCCAGCCAGATGTGAGAGCGAGCGAGCCAGATATGCGAGCAAGCCAGATAAGAGAGCAAGCCAGACAAGAGAGCAAGCGAGAAAGCCAGATATGAGAGCGAGCAAGCCAGATAAGAGAGCAAGCCAGACAAGAGAGCAAGCCTGCGAGCCAGATATGCTAGCGAGCTAGCCAGATAAGAGAGCGAGCCAGACAAGAGAGCAAGCGAGCGAGCCAGATATGAGAGCAAGCGAGCCAGACAGATATGAGAGCAAGCGAGCCAGATAAGAGAGCGAGCAAGACAAGAGAGCAAGCGAGCTAGCCAGATATGAGAGCAAGCGAGCGAGCCAGATTTGAGAGCGAGCGAGCCAGATATGCGAGCGAGCCAGATAAGAGAGCGAGCCATACAAGAGAGCAAGCGAGCGAGCCAGATATGAGAGCAAGCGAGCGAGCCGGATATGAGAGCAAGCGAGCAAGCCAGATATGAGAGCAAGCGAGCGAGCCAGATTTGAGAGCGAGTGAGCCAGATATGCAAGCGAGCCATAAAAGAGCGAGACAGACAAGAGAGCAAGCGAGCGAGCCAGATATGAGAGCAAGCGAGCCAGCCAGAAATGAGAGCAAGAGAGCGAGCCAGACAAGAGAGCAAGCGAGAAAGCCAGATATGAGAGCGAGCCAGACATGAGAGCAAGCGAGCGAGCCAGATATGAGAGCGATCGAGCCAGATAAGAGAGCAAGCGTGCGAGCCAGATATGCTAGCGAGCAAGCCAGATAAGAGAGCGAGCCAGACAAAAGAGCAAGCGAGCGAGCCAGATATGAGAGCAAGCGAGCGAGCCAGATGTGAGAGCGAGACAGATAAGAGAGCAAGCCAGACAAGAGAGCAAGCGAGCGATCCAGATATGAGAGCAAGCGAACCAGCCAGATATGAGAGCGAGCGAGCCAGATATGAGAGCGAGCAAGACAAGAGAGAAAGCGAGCTAACCAAATATGAGAGCAAGCGAGCGAGCCAGATTTGAGAGCGAGCGAGCCAGATATGCGAGCGAGCCAGATAAGAGAGCGAGCCAGACAAGAGAGCAAGCGAGCGAGCCAGATATGAGAAAAAGCGAGCGAGCCAGATATGAGAGCAAGCGAGCGAGCCAGATATGAGAGCAAGCGAGCAAGCCAGATATGAGAGCAAGCGAGCGAGCCCGATTTGAGAGCGAGCGAGCCAGATATGCGAGCGAGCCAGATAAGAGAGTGAGCCAGACAAGAGAGCAAGCAAGCGAGCCAGATATGACAGTAAGCGAGCGAGCCAGATATGAGAGCAAGCGAGCAAGCCAGATATGAGAGCGAGTGAGCCAGATATGCGAGCGAGCGAGCCAGATAAGAGAATGACCCAGACAAGAGAGCAAGTGAGCGAGCCAGATGTGAGAGCAAGCTAGCCAGATATGCGAGCGAGCCATAAAAGAAAGCGAGACAGACAAGAGAGCAAGCGAGCGAGCCAGATATGAGAGCGAGCTAGCAAGGCAGATATAAGAGCGAGCCAGATAAGAGAGCGAGCCAGACAAGAGAGCAAGCGAGCCAGCTAGATGTAAGAGCGAGCGAGCCAGATATGCGAGCGAGCCAGATAAGAGAGCGAGCCAGACAAGAGAGCAAGCGAGCCAGATATGAGAGCGAGCGAGCCGGATATGAGAGCAAGCGAGCAAGCAAGATATGAGAGCAAGCGAGCGAGCCAGATTTGAGAGCGAGCAAGCCAGATATGCGAGCGAGCCATAAAAGAGAGCGAGACAGACGAGAGCAAGCGAGCGAGCCAGATATGAGAGCAAGCGAGCCAGCCAGAAATGAGAGCAAGCGAGCCAGCCAGATGTGAGAGCGAGCGAGCCAGATATGCGAGCAAGCCAGATAAGAGAGCAAGCCAGACAAGAGAGCAAGCGAGAAAGCCAGATATGAGAGCGAGCAAGCCAGATAAGAGAGCAAGCCAGACAAGAGAGCAAGCCTGCGAGCCAGATATGCTAGCGAGCTAGCCAGATAAGAGAGCGAGCCAGACAAGAGAGCAAGCGAGCGAGCCAGATATGAGAGCAAGCGAGCCAGACAGATATGAGAGCAAGCGAGCCAGATAAGAGAGCGAGCAAGACAAGAGAGCAAGCGAGCTAGCCAGATATGAGAGCAAGCGAGCGAGCCAGATTTGAGAGCGAGCGAGCCAGATATGCGAGCGAGCCAGATAAGAGAGCGAGCCATACAAGAGAGCAAGCGAGCGAGCCAGATATGAGAGCAAGCGAGCGAGCCGGATATGAGAGCAAGCGAGCAAGCCAGATATGAGAGCAAGCGAGCGAGCCAGATTTGAGAGCGAGTGAGCCAGATATGCAAGCGAGCCATAAAAGAGCGAGACAGACAAGAGAGCAAGCGAGCGAGCCAGATATGAGAGCAAGCGAGCCAGCCAGAAATGAGAGCAAGCGAGCTAGGCAGATGTGAGAGCGAGCGAGCCAGATATGCGAGCAAGCCAGATAAGAGAGCGAGCCAGACAAGAGAGCAAGCGAGAAAGCCAGATATGAGAGCGAGAGAGCCAGACATGAGAGCAAGCGAGCGAGCCAGATATGAGAGCGATCGAGCCAGATAAGAGAGCGAGCCAGACAAGAGAGCAAGCGAGCGAGCCAGATATGAGAGCAAGCGAGCAAGCCAGATATGAGAGAGAGCCAGATAAGAGCGCGAACTAGACAAGAGAGCAAGCGAGAAAGCCAGATATGAGAGCAAGCGAGCTAGCCAGATATGAGAGCAAGCGAGCGAGCCAGATTTGAGAGCGATCGAGCCAGATAAGAGAGCAAGCGTGCGAGCCAGATATGCTAGCGAGCAAGCCAGATAAGAGAGCGAGACAGACAAAAGAGCAAGAGAGCGAGCCAGATATGAGAGCAAGCGAGCGAGCCAGATGTGAGAGCGAGACAGATAAGAGAGCAAGCCAGACAAGAGAGCAAGCGAGCGAGCCAGATATGAGAGCAAGCGAACCAGCCAGATATGAGAGCGAGCGAGCCAGATATGAGAGCGAGCAAGACAAGAGAGAAAGCGAGCTAGCCAAATATGAGAGCAAGCGAGCGAGCCAGATTTGAGAGCGAGCGAGCCAGATATGCGAGCGAGCCAGATAAGAGAGCGAGCCAGACAAGAGAGCAAGCGAGCGATCCAGATATGAGAAAAAGCGAGCGAGCCAGATATGAGAGCAAGCGAGCGAGCCAGATATGAGAGCAAGCGAGCAAGCCAGATATGAGAGCAAGCGATCGAGCCCGATTTGAGAGCGAGCGAGCCAGATATGCGAGCGAGCCAGATAAGAGAGTGAGCCAGACAAGAGAGCAAGCAAGCGAGCCAGATATGACAGTAAGCGAGCGAGCCAGATATGAGAGCAAGCGAGCAAGCCAGATATGAGAGCGAGCGAGCCAGATATGCGAGCGAGCGAGCCAGATAAGAGAATGACCCAGACAAGAGAGCAAGCGAGCGAGCCAGATGTGAGAGCAAGCTAGCCAGATATGCGAGCGAGCCATAAAAGAGAGCGAGACAGACAAGAGAGCAAGCGAGCGAGCCAGATATGAGAGCGAGCTAGCAAGGCAGATATAAGAGCGAGCCAGATAAGAGAGCGAGCCAGACAAGAGAGCAAGCGAGCAAGATGTGAGAGCGAGCGAGCCAGATATGCGAGCGAGCCAGATAAGAGAGCGAGCCAGACAAGAGAGCAAGCGAGCGAGCCAGATATGAGAGCGAGCGAGCGAGCCGGATATGAGAGCAAGCGAGCAAGCAAGATATGAGAGCAAGCGAGCGAGCCAGATTTGAGAGCGAGCAAGCCAGATATGCGAGCGAGCCATAAAAGAGAGCGAGACAGACGAGAGCAAGCGAGCGAGCCAGATATGAGAGCAAGCGAGCCAGCCAGAAATGAGAGCAAGCGAGCCAGCCAGATGTGAGAGCGAGCCAGATATGCGAGCAAGCCAGATAAGAGAGCAAGCCAGACAAGAGAGCAAGCGAGAAAGCCAGATATGAGAGCAAGCAAGCCAGATAAGAGAGCAAGCCAGACAAGAGAGCAAGCGTGCGAGCCAGATATGCTAGCGAGCTAGCCAGATAAGAGAGCGAGCCAGACAAGTGAGCAAGCGAGCGAGCCAGATATGAGAGCAAGCGAGCCAGACAGATATGAGAGCAAGCGAGCCAGATAAGAGAGCGAGCAAGACAAGAGAGCAAGCGAGCTAGCCAGATATGAGAGCAAGCGAGCGAGCCAGATTTGAGAGCGAGCGAGCCAGATATGCGAGCGAGCCAGATAAGAGAGCGAGCCAGATAAGAGAGCGAGCCAGACAAGAGAGCAAGCGAGCGAGCCAGATATGAGAGCAAGCGAGCGAGCCGGATATGAGAGCAAGCGAGCAAGCCAGATATGAGAGCAAGCGAGCGAGCCAGATTTGAGAGCGAGTGAGCCAGATATGCGAGCGAGCAAGCCAGATAAGAGAGTGAGCCAGACAAGAGAGCAAGTGAGCCAAATGTGAGAGCGAGCGAGCAAGATATGCGAGCGAGCCAGATAAGAGAGCGAGCCAGACAAGAGAGCAGCGAGCGAGCCAGATATTAGAGCAAGCGAGCAAGCCAGATGTGAGAGAGAGTGAGGCAGATAAGAGAGTGAGCCAGACAATTAAGCAAGCGAGCGAGCCAGATATGAGAGCAAGCGAGCCAGCTAGATGTGAGAGCGAGCGAGCCAGATATGCGAGCGAGCCAGATAAGAGAGCGAGCCAGACAAGAGAGCAAGCGAGCAAGCCAGATATGAGAGCGAGTGAGCGAGCCGGATATGAGAGCAAGCGAGCAAGCGAGCGAGCCAGATATGAGAGCAAGCGAGCGAGCCGGATATGAGAGCAAGCGAGCAAGCCAGATATGAGAGCAAGCGAGCGAGCCAGATTTGAGAGCGAGCGAGCCAGATATGCGAGCAAGCCATAAAAGAGAGCGAGACAGACAAGAGAGCAAGCGAGCGAGCCAGATATGAGAGCAAGCGAGCCAGCCAGAAATGAGAGCAAGCGAGCCAGCCAGATGTGAGAGCGAGCGAGCCAGATATGCAAGCAAGCCAGATAAGAGAGCGAGCCAGACAAGAGAGCAAGCGAGAAAGCCAGATATGAGAGCGAGCCAGACATGAGAGCAAGCGAGCGAGCCAGATATGAGAGCGATCGAGCCAGATAAGAGAGCAAGCGTGCGAGCCAGATATGCTAGCGAGCAAGCCAGATAAGAGAGCGAGCCAGACAAAAGAATAGGCGAGCGAGCCAGATATGAGAGCAAGCGAGCGAGCCAGATGTGAGAGCGAGACAGATAAGAGAGCAAGCCAGACAAGAGAGCAAGCGAGCGATCCAGATATGAGAGCAAGCGAACCAGCCAGATATGAGAGCGAGCGAGCCAGATATGAGAGCGAGCAAGACAAGAGAGAAAGCGAGCTAACCAAATATGAGAGCAAGCGAGCGAGCCAGATTTGAGAGCGAGCGAGCCAGATATGCGAGCGAGCCAGATAAGAGAGCGAGCCAGACAAGAGAGCAAGCGAGCGAGCCAGATATGAGAAAAAGCGAGCGAGCCAGATATGAGAGCAAGCGAGCGAGCCAGATATGAGAGCAAGCGAGCAAGCCAGATATGAGAGCAAGCGAGCGAGCCCGATTTGAGAGCGAGCGAGCCAGATATGCGAGCGAGCCAGATAAGAGAGCGAGCCAGACAAGAGAGCAAGCAAGCGAGCCAGATATGAGAGTAAGCGAGCGAGCCAGATATGAGAGCAAGCGAGCAAGCCAGATATGAGAGCGAGCGAGCCAGACATGAGAGCGAGCGAGCCAGATATGCGAGCGAGCGAGCCAGATAAGAGAGCGACCCAGACAAAAGAGCAAGCGAGCGAGCCAGATGTGAGAGCAAGCTAGCCAGATATGCGAGCGAGCCATAAAAGAGAGCGAGACAGACAAGAGAGCAAGCGAGCGAGCCAGATATGAGAGCGAGCTAGCAAGGCAGATATAAGAGCGAGCCAGATAAGAGAGCGAGCCAGACAAGAGAGCAAGCGAGCCAGATATGAGAGCAAGCGAGCCAGCTAGATGTGAGAGCGAGCGAGCCAGATATGCGAGCGAGCCAGATAAGAGAGCGAGCCAGACAAGAGAGCAAGCGAGCAAGCCAGATATGAGAGCGAGTGAGCGAGCCGGATATGAGAGCAAGCGAGCAAGCAAGATATGAGAGCAAGCGAGCCAGACATGAGACGGAGCGAGTAAGATATGAGAGCGAGCGAACCAGATATGCGAGCGAGCGAGCCAGATGTGAGAGCGAGCGAGCCAGATATGCGAGCGAGCCATAAAAAAGAGCGAGACAGACAAGAGAGCAAGCGAGCGAGCCAGATATGAGAGCAAGCTAGCAAGCCAGATATGAGAGCGAGCCAGATAAGAGAGCGAGCCAGACAAGAGAGCAAGCGAGCGAGCAAAATATGAGAGCAAGCGAGCCAGCTAGATGTGAGAGCGAGCGAGCCAGATATGTGAGCGAGCCAGATAAGAGAGCGAGCCAGACAAGAGAGCAAGCGAGCGAGCCAGATATGAGAGCAAGCGAGCGAGCCAGATATGAGAGCGAGCGAGCCAGATAAGAGAGCAAGCCAGACAAGAGAGCAAGCGTGCAAGCCAGATATGCTAGCGAGCAAGCCAGATAAGAGAGCGAGCCAGACAAGAGAGCAAGCGAGCGAGCCAGATATGAGAGCAAGCGAACCAGCCAGATATGAGAGCGAGCGAGCCAGATAAGAGAGCGAGCAAGACAAGAGAGAAAGCGAGCTAGCCAAATATGAGAGCAAGCCAGATATGAGAGCGAGCGGGGCCAGATATGCGAGCGAGCCAGATAAGAGAGCGAGCCAGACAAGAGAGCAAGCGAGCGAGCCAGATATGAGAACAAGCGAGCGAGCCAGATATGAGAGCAAGCGAGCGAGCCAGATATGAGAGCAAGCGAGCAAGCCAGATATGAGAGCGAGCGAGCAAGCCAGATATGAGAGCGAGCGAGCCAGACATGAGAGCGAGCGAGCCAGATATGCGAGCGAGCGAGCCAGATAAGAGAGCGAGCCAGAAAAGAGAGCAAGCGAGCGAGCCAGATGTGAGAGCAAGGGAGCCAGATATGCGAGCGAGCCATAAAAGAGAGCGAGACAGACAAGAGAGCAAGCGAGCGAGCCAGATATGAGAGCAAGCTAGCAAGGCAGATATAAGAGCGAGCCAGATAAGAAAGCGAGCCAGACAAGAGAACAAGCGAGCCAGATATGAGAGCAAGGGAGCCAGCTAGATGTGAGAGCGAGCGAGCCAGGTATGAGAGCGAGCCAGATAAGAGAGCGAGCCAGACAAGAGAGCAAGCGAGAAAGCCAGATATGAGAGCGAGCGAGCCAGACATGAGAGCAAGCGAGCGAGCCAGATATGAGAGCGAGCGAGCCAGATAAGAGAGCAAGCCAGACAAGAGAGCAAGCGTGCGAGCCAGATATGCTAGCGAGCTAGCCAGATAAGAGAGCGAGCCAGACAAGAGAGCAAGCGAGCGAGCCAGATATGAGAGCAAGCGAGCCAGCCAGATATGAGAGCGAGCGAGCCGGATAAGAGAGTGAGCAAGACAAGAGAGCAAGCGAGCTAGCCAGATATGAGAGCAAGCGAGCGAGCCAGATTAAAGAGAGCGAGCGAGCCAGATATGCGAGCGAGCCAGATAAGAGAGCGAGCCAGACAAGAGAGCAAGCGAGCAAGCCAGATATGAGAGCAAGCGAGCGAGCCGGATATGAGAGCAAGCGAGCAAGCCAGATATGAGAGCAAGCGAGCGAGCCAGATTTGAGAGCGAGCGAACCAGATATGCGAGCAAGCCATAAAAGAGAGCGAGACAGACAAGAGAGCAAGCGAGCGAGCCAGATATGAGAGCAAGCGAGCCAGCCAGAAATGAGAGCAAGCGAGCCAGCCAGATGTGAGAGCGAGCGAGCCAGATATGAAAGCAAGCCAGATAAGAGAGCGAGCCAGACAAGAGAGCAAGCGAGAAAGCCAGATATGAGAGCGAGCCAGACATGAGAGCAAGCGAGCGAGCCAGATATGAGAGCGATCGAGCCAGATAAGAGAGCAATCGTGCGAGCCAGATATGCTAGCGAGCAAGCCAGATAAGAGAGCGAGCCAGACAAAAGAGCAAGCGAGCGAGCCAGATATGAGAGCAAGCGAGCGAGCCAGATGTGAGAGCGAGACAGATAAGAGAGCAAGCCAGACAAGAGAGCAAGCGAGCGATCCAGATATGAGAGCAAGCGAACCAGCCAGATATGAGAGCGAGCGAGCCAGATATGAGAGCGAGCAAGACAAGAGAGAAAGCGAGCTAACCAAATATGAGAGCAAGCGAGCGAGCCAGATTTGAGAGCGAGCGAGCCAGATATGCGAGCGAGCCAGATAAGAGAGCGAGCCAGACAAGAGAGCAAGCGAGCGAGCCAGATATGAGAAAAAGCGAGCGAGCCAGATATGAGAGCAAGCGAGCGAGCCAGATATGAGAGCAAGCGAGCAAGCCAGATATGAGAGCAAGCGAGCGAGCCCGATTTGAGAGCGAGCGAGCCAGATATGCGAGCGAGCCAGATAAGAGAGTGAGCCAGACAAGAGAGCAAGCAAGCGAGCCAGATATGACAGTAAGCGAGCGAGCCAGATATGAGAGCAAGCGAGCAAGCCAGATATGAGAGCGTGCGAGCCAGATATGCGAGCGAGCGAGCCAGATAAGAGAATGACCCAGACAAGAGAGCAAGCGAGCGAGCCAGATGTGAGAGCAAGCTAGCCAGATATGCGAGCGAGCCATAAAAGAGAGCGAAACAGACAAGAGAGCAAGCGAGCGAGCCAGATATGAGAGCGAGCTAGCAAGGCAGATATAAGAGCGAGCCAGATAAGAGAGCGAGCCAGACAAGAGAGCAAGCGAGCCAGATATGAGAGCAAGCGAGCCAGCTAGATGTGAGAGCGAGCGAGCCAGATATGCGAGCGAGCCAGATAAGAGAGCGAGCCAGACAAGAGAGCAAGCGAGCGAGCCAGATATGAGAGCGAGCGAGCCGGATATGAGAGCAAGCGAGCAAGCAAGATATGAGAGCAAGCGAGCGAGCCAGATTTGAGAGCGAGCAAGCCAGATATGCGAGCGACCCATAAAAGAGAGCGAGACAGACGAGAGCAAGCGAGCGAGCCAGATATGAGAGCAAGCGAGCCAGCCAGAAATGAAAGCAAGCGAGCCAGCCAGATGTGAGAGCGAGCGAGCCAGATATGCGAGCAAGCCAGATAAGAGAGCAAGCCAGACAAGAGAGCAAGCGAGAAAGCCAGATATGAGAGCGAGCAAGCCAGATAAGAGAGCAAGCCAGACAAGAGAGCAAGCCTGCGAGCCAGATATGCTAGCGAGCTAGCCAGATAAGAGAGCGAGCCAGACAAGAGAGCAAGCGAGCGAGCCAGATATGAGAGCAAGCGAGCCAGACAGATATGAGAGCAAGCGAGCCAGATAAGAGAGCGAGCAAGACAAGAGAGCAAGCGAGCTAGCCAGATATGAGAGCAAGCGAGCGAGCCAGATTTGAGAGCGAGCGAGCCAGATATGCGAGCGAGCCAGATAAGAGAGCGAGCCATACAAGAGAGCAAGCGAGCGAGCCAGATATGAGAGCAAGCGAGCGAGCCGGATATGAGAGCAAGCGAGCAAGCCAGATATGAGAGCAAGCGAGCGAGCCAGATTTGAGAGCGAGTGAGCCAGATATGCAAGCGAGCCATAAAAGAGCGAGACAGACAAGAGAGCAAGCGAGCGAGCCAGATATGAGAGCAAGCGAGCCAGCCAGAAATGAGAGCAAGAGAGCGAGCCAGACAAGAGAGCAAGCGAGAAAGCCAGATATGAGAGCGAGCCAGACATGAGAGCAAGCGAGCGAGCCAGATATGAGAGCGATCGAGCCAGATAAGAGAGCAAGCGTGCGAGCCAGATATGCTAGCGAGCAAGCCAGATAAGAGAGCGAGCCAGACAAAAGAGCAAGCGAGCGAGCCAGATATGAGAGCAAGCGAGCGAGCCAGATGTGAGAGCGAGACAGATAAGAGAGCAAGCCAGACAAGAGAGCAAGCGAGCGATCCAGATATGAGAGCAAGCGAACCAGCCAGATATGAGAGCGAGCGAGCCAGATATGAGAGCGAGCAAGACAAGAGAGAAAGCGAGCTAACCAAATATGAGAGCAAGCGAGCGAGCCAGATTTGAGAGCGAGCGAGCCAGATATGCGAGCGAGCCAGATAAGAGAGCGAGCCAGACAAGAGAGCAAGCGAGCGAGCCAGATATGAGAAAAAGCGAGCGAGCCAGATATGAGAGCAAGCGAGCGAGCCAGATATGAGAGCAAGCGAGCAAGCCAGATATGAGAGCAAGCGAGCGAGCCCGATTTGAGAGCGAGCGAGCCAGATATGCGAGCGAGCCAGATAAGAGAGTGAGCCAGACAAGAGAGCAAGCAAGCGAGCCAGATATGACAGTAAGCGAGCGAGCCAGATATGAGAGCAAGCGAGCAAGCCAGATATGAGAGCGAGTGAGCCAGATATGCGAGCGAGCGAGCCAGATAAGAGAATGACCCAGACAAGAGAGCAAGTGAGCGAGCCAGATGTGAGAGCAAGCTAGCCAGATATGCGAGCGAGCCATAAAAGAAAGCGAGACAGACAAGAGAGCAAGCGAGCGAGCCAGATATGAGAGCGAGCTAGCAAGGCAGATATAAGAGCGAGCCAGATAAGAGAGCGAGCCAGACAAGAGAGCAAGCGAGCCAGCTAGATGTAAGAGCGAGCGAGCCAGATATGCGAGCGAGCCAGATAAGAGAGCGAGCCAGACAAGAGAGCAAGCGAGCGAGCCAGATATGAGAGCGAGCGAGCCGGAAATGAGAGCAAGCGAGCAAGCAAGATATGAGAGCAAGCGAGCGAGCCAGATTTGAGAGCGAGCAAGCCAGATATGCGAGCGAGCCATAAAAGAGAGCGAGACAGACGAGAGCAAGCGAGCGAGCCAGATATGAGAGCAAGCGAGCCAGCCAGAAATGAGAGCAAGCGAGCCAGCCAGATGTGAGAGCGAGCGAGCCAGATATGCGAGCAAGCCAGATAAGAGAGCAAGCCAGACAAGAGAGCAAGCGAGAAAGCCAGATATGAGAGCGAGCAAGCCAGATAAGAGAGCAAGCCAGACAAGAGAGCAAGCCTGCGAGCCAGATATGCTAGCGAGCTAGCCAGATAAGAGAGCGAGCCAGACAAGAGAGCAAGCGAGCGAGCCAGATATGAGAGCAAGCGAGCCAGACAGATATGAGAGCAAGCGAGCCAGATAAGAGAGCGAGCAAGACAAGAGAGCAAGCGAGCTAGCCAGATATGAGAGCAAGCGAGCGAGCCAGATTTGAGAGCGAGCGAGCCAGATATGCGAGCGAGCCAGATAAGAGAGCGAGCCATACAAGAGAGCAAGCGAGCGAGCCAGATATGAGAGCAAGCGAGCGAGCCGGATATGAGAGCAAGCGAGCAAGCCAGATATGAGAGCGAGCGAGCGAGCCAGATTTGAGAGCGAGTGAGCCAGATATGCAAGCGAGCCATAAAAGAGCGAGACAGACAAGAGAGCAAGCGAGCGAGCCAGATATGAGAGCAAGCGAGCCAGCCAGAAATGAGAGCAAGCGAGCTAGGCAGATGTGAGAGCGAGCGAGCCAGATATGCGAGCAAGCCAGATAAGAGAGCGAGCCAGACAAGAGAGCAAGCGAGAAAGCCAGATATGAGAGCGAGAGAGCCAGACATGAGAGCAAGCGAGCGAGCCAGATATGAGAGCGATCGAGCCAGATAAGAGAGCGAGCCAGACAAGAGAGCAAGCGAGCGAGCCAGATATGAGAGCAAGCGAGCAAGCCAGATATGAGAGAGAGCCAGATAAGAGCGCGAACTAGACAAGAGAGCAAGCGAGAAAGCCAGATATGAGAGCAAGCGAGCTAGCCAGATATGAGAGCAAGCGAGCGAGCCAGATTTGAGAGCGATCGAGCCAGATAAGAGAGCAAGCGTGCGAGTCAGATATGCTAGCGAGCAAGCCAGATAAGAGAGCGAGACAGACAAAAGAGCAAGAGAGCGAGCCAGATATGAGAGCAAGCGAGCGAGCCAGATGTGAGAGCGAGACAGATAAGAGAGCAAGCCAGACAAGAGAGCAAGCGAGCGAGCCAGATATGAGAGCAAGCGAACCAGCCAGATATGAGAGCGAGCGAGCCAGATATGAGAGCGAGCAAGACAAGAGAGAAAGCGAGCTAGCCAAATATGAGAGCAAGCGAGCGAGCCAGATTTGAGAGCGAGCGAGCCAGATATGCGAGCGAGCCAGATAAGAGAGCGAGCCAGACAAGAGAGCAAGCGAGCGATCCAGATATGAGAAAAAGCGAGCGAGCCAGATATGAGAGCAAGCGAGCGAGCCAGATATGAGAGCAAGCGAGCAAGCCAGATATGAGAGCAAGCGATCGAGCCCGATTTGAGAGCGAGCGAGCCAGATATGCGAGCGAGCCAGATAAGAGAGTGAGCCAGACAAGAGAGCAAGCAAGCGAGCCAGATATGACAGTAAGCGAGCGAGCCAGATATGAGAGCAAGCGAGCAAGCCAGATATGAGAGCGAGCGAGCCAGATATGCGAGCGAGCGAGCCAGATAAGAGAATGACCCAGACAAGAGAGCAAGCGAGCGAGCCAGATGTGAGAGCAAGCTAGCCAGATATGCGAGCGAGCCATAAAAGAGAGCGAGACAGACAAGAGAGCAAGCGAGCGAGCCAGATATGAGAGCGAGCTAGCAAGGCAGATATAAGAGCGAGCCAGATAAGAGAGCGAGCCAGACAAGAGAGCAAGCGAGCAAGATGTGAGAGCGAGCGAGCCAGATATGCGAGCGAGCCAGATAAGAGAGCGAGCCAGACAAGAGAGCAAGCGAGCGAGCCAGATATGAGAGCGAGCGAGCGAGCCGGATATGAGAGCAAGCGAGCAAGCAAGATATGAGAGCAAGCGAGCGAGCCAGATTTGAGAGCGAGCAAGCCAGATATGCGAGCGAGCCATAAAAGAGAGCGAGACAGACGAGAGCAAGCGAGCGAGCCAGATATGAGAGCAAGCGAGCCAGCCAGAAATGAGAGCAAGCGAGCCAGCCAGATGTGAGAGCGAGCCAGATATGCGAGCAAGCCAGATAAGAGAGCAAGCCAGACAAGAGAGCAAGCGAGAAAGCCAGATATGAGAGCAAGCAAGCCAGATAAGAGAGCAAGCCAGACAAGAGAGCAAGCGTGCGAGCCAGATATGCTAGCGAGCTAGCCAGATAAGAGAGCGAGCCAGACAAGTGAGCAAGCGAGCGAGCCAGATATGAGAGCAAGCGAGCCAGACAGATATGAGAGCAAGCGAGCCAGATAAGAGAGCGAGCAAGACAAGAGAGCAAGCGAGCTAGCCAGATATGAGAGCAAGCGAGCGAGCCAGATTTGAGAGCGAGCGAGCCAGATATGCGAGCGAGCCAGATAAGAGAGCGAGCCAGACAAGAGAGCAAGCGAGCGAGCCAGATATGAGAGCAAGCGAGCGAGCCGGATATGAGAGCAAGCGAGCAAGCCAGATATGAGAGCAAGCGAGCGAGCCAGATTTGAGAGCGAGTGAGCCAGATATGCGAGCGAGCAAGCCAGATAAGAGAGTGAGCCAGACAAGAGAGCAAGTGAGCCAAATGTGAGAGCGAGCGAGCAAGATATGCGAGCGAGCCAGATAAGAGAGCGAGCCAGACAAGAGAGCAGCGAGCGAGCCAGATATTAGAGCAAGCGAGCAAGCCAGATGTGAGAGAGAGTGAGGCAGATAAGAGAGTGAGCCAGACAATTAAGCAAGCGAGCGAGCCAGATATGAGAGCAAGCGAGCCAGCTAGATGTGAGAGCGAGCGAGCCAGATATGCGAGCGAGCCAGATAAGAGAGCGAGCCAGATAAGAGAGCAAGCGAGCAAGCCAGATATGAGAGCGAAGTGAGCGAGCCGGATATGAGAGCAAGCGAGCAAGCGAGCGAGCCAGATATGAGAGCAAGCGAGCGAGCCGGATATGAGAGCAAGCGAGCAAGCCAGATATGAGAGCAAGCGAGCGAGCCAGATTTGAGAGCGAGCGAGCCAGATATGCGAGCAAGCCATAAAAGAGAGCGAGACAGACAAGAGAGCAAGCGAGCGAGCCAGATATGAGAGCAAGCGAGCCAGCCAGAAATGAGAGCAAGCGAGCCAGCCAGATGTGAGAGCGAGCGAGCCAGATATGCAAGCAAGCCAGATAAGAGAGCGAGCCAGACAAGAGAGCAAGCGAGAAAGCCAGATATGAGAGCGAGCCAGACATGAGAGCAAGCGAGCGAGCCAGATATGAGAGCGGTCGAGCCAGATAAGAGAGCAAGCGTGCGAGCCAGATATGCTAGCGAGCAAGCCAGATAAGAGAGCGAGCCAGACAAAAGAATAGGCGAGCGAGCCAGATATGAGAGCAAGCGAGCGAGCCAGATGTGAGAGCGAGACAGATAAGAGAGCAAGCCAGACAAGAGAGCAAGCGAGCGATCCAGATATGAGAGCAAGCGAACCAGCCAGATATGAGAGCGAGCGAGCCAGATATGAGAGCGAGCAAGACAAGAGAGAAAGCGAGCTAACCAAATATGAGAGCAAGCGAGCGAGCCAGATTTGAGAGCGAGCGAGCCAGATATGCGAGCGAGCCAGATAAGAGAGCGAGCCAGACAAGAGAGCAAGCGAGCGAGCCAGATATGAGAGCAAGCGAGCGAGCCGGATATGAGAGCAAGCGAGCAAGCCAGATATGAGAGCAAGCGAGCGAGCCAGATTTGAGAGCGAGTGAGCCAGATATGCGAGCGAGCAAGCCAGATAAGAGAGTGAGCCAGACAAGAGAGCAAGTGAGCCAAATGTGAGAGCGAGCGAGCAAGATATGCGAGCGAGCCAGATAAGAGAGCGAGCCAGACAAGAGAGCAGCGAGCGAGCCAGATATTAGAGCAAGCGAGCAAGCCAGATGTGAGAGAGAGTGAGGCAGATAAGAGAGTGAGCCAGACAATTAAGCAAGCGAGCGAGCCAGATATGAGAGCAAGCGAGCCAGCTAGATGTGAGAGCGAGCGAGCCAGATATGCGAGCGAGCCAGATAAGAGAGCGAGCCAGACAAGAGAGCAAGCGAGCAAGCCAGATATGAGAGCGAGTGAGCGAGCCGGATATGAGAGCAAGCGAGCAAGCGAGCGAGCCAGATATGAGAGCAAGCGAGCGAGCCGGATATGAGAGCAAGCGAGCAAGCCAGATATGAGAGCAAGCGAGCGAGCCAGATTTGAGAGCGAGCGAGCCAGATATGCGAGCAAGCCATAAAAGAGAGCGAGACAGACAAGAGAGCAAGCGAGCGAGCCAGATATGAGAGCAAGCGAGCCAGCCAGAAATGAGAGCAAGCGAGCCAGCCAGATGTGAGAGCGAGCGAGCCAGATATGCAAGCAAGCCAGATAAGAGAGCGAGCCAGACAAGAGAGCAAGCGAGAAAGCCAGATATGAGAGCGAGCCAGACATGAGAGCAAGCGAGCGAGCCAGATATGAGAGCGGTCGAGCCAGATAAGAGAGCAAGCGTGCGAGCCAGATATGCTAGCGAGCAAGCCAGATAAGAGAGCGAGCCAGACAAAAGAATAGGCGAGCGAGCCAGATATGAGAGCAAGCGAGCGAGCCAGATGTGAGAGCGAGACAGATAAGAGAGCAAGCCAGACAAGAGAGCAAGCGAGCGATCCAGATATGAGAGCAAGCGAACCAGCCAGATATGAGAGCGAGCGAGCCAGATATGAGAGCGAGCAAGACAAGAGAGAAAGCGAGCTAACCAAATATGAGAGCAAGCGAGCGAGCCAGATTTGAGAGCGAGCGAGCCAGATATGCGAGCGAGCCAGATAAGAGAGCGAGCCAGACAAGAGAGCAAGCGAGCGAGCCAGATATGAGAAAAAGCGAGCGAGCCAGATATGAGAGCAAGCGAGCGAGCCAGATATGAGAGCAAGCGAGCAAGCCAGATATGAGAGCAAGCGAGCGAGCCCGATTTGAGAGCGAGCGAGCCAGATATGCGAGCGAGCCAGATAAGAGAGCGAGCCAGACAAGAGAGCAAGCAAGCGAGCCAGATATGAGAGTAAGCGAGCGAGCCAGATATGAGAGCAAGCGAGCAAGCCAGATATGAGAGCGAGCGAGCCAGACATGAGAGCGAGCGAGCCAGATATGCGAGCGAGCGAGCCAGATAAGAGAGCGACCCAGACAAAAGAGCAAGCGAGCGAGCCAGATGTGAGAGCAAGCTAGCCAGATATGCGAGCGAGCCATAAAAGAGAGCGAGACAGACAAGAGAGCAAGCGAGCGAGCCAGATATGAGAGCGAGCTAGCAAGGCAGATATAAGAGCGAGCCAGATAAGAGAGCGAGCCAGACAAGAGAGCAAGCGAGCCAGATATGAGAGCAAGCGAGCCAGCTAGATGTGAGAGCGAGCGAGCCAGATATGCGAGCGAGCCAGATAAGAGAGCGAGCCAGACAAGAGAGCAAGCGAGCAAGCCAGATATGAGAGCGAGTGAGCGAGCCGGATATGAGAGCAAGCGAGCAAGCAAGATATGAGAGCAAGCGAGCCAGACATGAGACGGAGCGAGTAAGATATGAGAGCGAGCGAACCAGATATGCGAGCGAGCGAGCCAGATGTGAGAGCGAGCGAGCCAGATATGCGAGCGAGCCATAAAAAAGAGCGAGACAGACAAGAGAGCAAGCGAGCGAGACAGATATGAGAGCAAGCTAGCAAGCCAGATATGAGAGCGAGCCAGATAAGAGAGCGAGCCAGACAAGAGAGCAAGCGAGCGAGCAAAATATGAGAGCAAGCGAGCCAGCTAGATGTGAGAGCGAGCGAGCCAGATATGTGAGCGAGCCAGATAAGAGAGCGAGCCAGACAAGAGAGCAAGCGAGCGAGCCAGATATGAGAGCAAGCGAGCGAGCCAGATATGAGAGCGAGCGAGCCAGATAAGAGAGCAAGCCAGACAAGAGAGCAAGCGTGCAAGCCAGATATGCTAGCGAGCAAGCCAGATAAGAGAGCGAGCCAGACAAGAGAGCAAGCGAGCGAGCCAGATATGAGAGCAAGCGAACCAGCCAGATATGAGAGCGAGCGAGCCAGATAAGAGAGCGAGCAAGACAAGAGAGAAAGCGAGCTAGCCAAATATGAGAGCAAGCCAGATATGAGAGCGAGCGGGGCCAGATATGCGAGCGAGCCAGATAAGAGAGCGAGCCAGACAAGAGAGCAAGCGAGCGAGCCAGATATGAGAACAAGCGAGCGAGCCAGATATGAGAGCAAGCGAGCGAGCCAGATATGAGAGCAAGCGAGCAAGCCAGATATGAGAGCGAGCGAGCAAGCCAGATATGAGAGCGAGCGAGCCAGACATGAGAGCGAGCGAGCCAGATATGCGAGCGAGCGAGCCAGATAAGAGAGCGAGCCAGAAAAGAGAGCAAGCGAGCGAGCCAGATGTGAGAGCAAGGGAGCCAGATATGCGAGCGAGCCATAAAAGAGAGCGAGACAGACAAGAGAGCAAGCGAGCGAGCCAGATATGAGAGCAAGCTAGCAAGGCAGATATAAGAGCGAGCCAGATAAGAAAGCGAGCCAGACAAGAGAACAAGCGAGCCAGATATGAGAGCAAGGGAGCCAGCTAGATGTGAGAGCGAGCGAGCCAGGTATGAGAGCGAGCCAGATAAGAGAGCGAGCCAGACAAGAGAGCAAGCGAGAAAGCCAGATATGAGAGCGAGCGAGCCAGACATGAGAGCAAGCGAGCGAGCCAGATATGAGGGCGAGCGAGCCAGATAAGAGAGCAAGCCAGACAAGAGAGCAAGCGTGCGAGCCAGATATGCTAGCGAGCTAGCCAGATAAGAGAGCGAGCCAGACAAGAGAGCAAGCGAGCGAGCCAGATATGAGAGCAAGCGAGCCAGCCAGATATGAGAGCGAGCGAGCCGGATAAGAGAGTGAGCAAGACAAGAGAGCAAGCGAGCTAGCCAGATATGAGAGCAAGCGAGCGAGCCAGATTAAAGAGAGCGAGCGAGCCAGATATGCGAGCGAGCCAGATAAGAGAGCGAGCCAGATAAGAGAGCAAGCGAGCAAGCCAGATATGAGAGCAAGCGAGCGAGCCGGATATGAGAGCAAGCGAGCAAGCCAGATATGAGAGCAAGCGAGCGAGCCAGATTTGAGAGCGAGCGAACCAGATATGCGAGCAAGCCATAAAAGAGAGCGAGACAGACAAGAGAGCAAGCGAGCGAGCCAGATATGAGAGCAAGCGAGCCAGCCAGAAATGAGAGCAAGCGAGCCAGCCAGATGTGAGAGCGAGCGAGCCAGATATGAAAGCAAGCCAGATAAGAGAGCGAGCCAGACAAGAGAGCAAGCGAGAAAGCCAGATATGAGAGCGAGCCAGACATGAGAGCAAGCGAGCGAGCCAGATATGAGAGCGATCGAGCCAGATAAGAGAGCAAGCGTGCGAGCCAGATATGCTAGCGAGCAAGCCAGATAAGAGAGCGAGCCAGACAAAAGAGCAAGCGAGCGAGCCAGATATGAGAGCAAGCGAGCGAGCCAGATGTGAGAGCGAGACAGATAAGAGAGCAAGCCAGACAAGAGAGCAAGCGAGCGATCCAGATATGAGAGCAAGCGAACCAGCCAGATATGAGAGCGAGCGAGCCAGATATGAGAGCGAGCAAGACAAGAGAGAAAGCGAGCTAACCAAATATGAGAGCAAGCGAGCGAGCCAGATTTGAGAGCGAGCGAGCCAGATATGCGAGCGAGCCAGATAAGAGAGCGAGCCAGACAAGAGAGCAAGCGAGCGAGCCAGATATGAGAAAAAGCGAGCGAGCCAGATATGAGAGCAAGCGAGCGAGCCAGATATGAGAGCAAGCGAGCAAGCCAGATATGAGAGCAAGCGAGCGAGCCCGATTTGAGAGCGAGCGAGCCAGATATGCCAGCGAGCCAGATAAGAGAGTGAGCCAGACAAGAGAGCAAGCAAGCGAGCCAGATATGACAGTAAGCGAGCGAGCCAGATATGAGAGCAAGCGAGCAAGCCAGATATGAGAGCGAGCGAGCCAGATATGCGAGCGAGCGAGCCAGATAAGAGAATGACCCAGACAAGAGAGCAAGCGAGCGAGCCAGATGTGAGAGCAAGCTAGCCAGATATGCGAGCGAGCCATAAAAGAGAGCGAAACAGACAAGAGAGCAAGCGAGCGAGCCAGATATGAGAGCGAGCTAGCAAGGCAGATATAAGAGCGAGCCAGATAAGAGAGCGAGCCAGACAAGAGAGCAAGCGAGCCAGATATGAGAGCAAGCGAGCCAGCTAGATGTGAGAGCGAGCGAGCCAGATATGCGAGCGAGCCAGATAAGAGAGCGAGCCAGACAAGAGAGCAAGCGAGCGAGCCAGATATGAGAGCGAGCGAGCCGGATATGAGAGCAAGCGAGCAAGCAAGATATGAGAGCAAGCGAGCGAGCCAGATTTGAGAGCGAGCAAGCCAGATATGCGAGCGAGCCATAAAAGAGAGCGAGACAGACGAGAGCAAGCGAGCGAGCCAGATATGAGAGCAAGCGAGCCAGCCAGAAATGAAAGCAAGCGAGCCAGCCAGATGTGAGAGCGAGCGAGCCAGATATGCGAGCAAGCCAGATAAGAGAGCAAGCCAGACAAGAGAGCAAGCGAGAAAGCCAGATATGAGAGCGAGCAAGCCAGATAAGAGAGCAAGCCAGACAAGAGAGCAAGCCTGCGAGCCAGATATGCTAGCGAGCTAGCCAGATAAGAGAGCGAGCCAGACAAGAGAGCAAGCGAGCGAGCCAGATATGAGAGCAAGCGAGCCAGACAGATATGAGAGCAAGCGAGCCAGATAAGAGAGCGAGCAAGACAAGAGAGCAAGCGAGCTAGCCAGATATGAGAGCAAGCGAGCGAGCCAGATTTGAGAGCGAGCGAGCCAGATATGCGAGCGAGCCAGATAAGAGAGCGAGCCATACAAGAGAGCAAGCGAGCGAGCCAGATATGAGAGCAAGCGAGCGAGCCGGATATGAGAGCAAGCGAGCAAGCCAGATATGAGAGCAAGCGAGCGAGCCAGATTTGAGAGCGAGTGAGCCAGATATGCAAGCGAGCCATAAAAGAGCGAGACAGACAAGAGAGCAAGCGAGCGAGCCAGATATGAGAGCAAGCGAGCCAGCCAGAAATGAGAGCAAGAGAGCGAGCCAGACAAGAGAGCAAGCGAGAAAGCCAGATATGAGAGCGAGCCAGACATGAGAGCAAGCGAGCGAGCCAGATATGAGAGCGATCGAGCCAGATAAGAGAGCAAGCGTGCGAGCCAGATATGCTAGCGAGCAAGCCAGATAAGAGAGCGAGCCAGACAAAAGAGCAAGCGAGCGAGCCAGATATGAGAGCAAGCGAGCGAGCCAGATGTGAGAGCGAGACAGATAAGAGAGCAAGCCAGACAAGAGAGCAAGCGAGCGAGCCAGATATGAGAGCAAGCGAACCAGCCAGATATGAGAGCGAGCGAGCCAGATATGAGAGCGAGCAAGACAAGAGAGAAAGCGAGCTAACCAAATATGAGAGCAAGCGAGCGAGCCAGATTTGAGAGCGAGCGAGCCAGATATGCGAGCGAGCCAGATAAGAGAGCGAGCCAGACAAGAGAGCAAGCGAGAGAGCCAGATATGAGAAAAAGCGAGCGAGCCAGATATGAGAGCAAGCGAGCGAGCCAGATATGAGAGCAAGCGAGCAAGCCAGATATGAGAGCAAGCGAGCGAGCCCGATTTGAGAGCGAGCGAGCCAGAAATGCGAGCGAGCCAGATAAGAGAGTGAGCCAGACAAGAGAGCAAGCAAGCGAGCCAGATATGACAGTAAGCGAGCGAGCCAGATATGAGAGCAAGCGAGCAAGCCAGATATGAGAGCGAGTGAGCCAGATATGCGAGCGAGCGAGCCAGATAAGAGAATGACCCAGACAAGAGAGCAAGTGAGCGAGCCAGATGTGAGAGCAAGCTAGCCAGATATGCGAGCGAGCCATAAAAGAGAGCGAGACAGACAAGAGAGCAAGCGAGCGAGCCAGATATGAGAGCGAGCTAGCAAGGCAGATATAAGAGCGAGCCAGATAAGAGAGCGAGCCAGACAAGAGAGCAAGCGAGCCAGCTAGATGTGAGAGCGAGCGAGCCAGATATGCGAGCGAGCCAGATAAGAGAGCGAGCCAGACAAGAGAGCAAGCGAGCGAGCCAGATATGAGAGCGAGCGAGCCGGATATGAGAGCAAGCGAGCAAGCAAGATATGAGAGCAAGCGAGCGAGCCAGATTTGAGAGCGAGCAAGCCAGATATGCGAGCGAGCCATAAAAGAGAGCGAGACAGACGAGAGCAAGCGAGCGAGCCAGATATGAGAGCAAGCGAGCCAGCCAGAAATGAGAGCAAGCGAGCCAGCCAGATGTGAGAGCGAGCGAGCCAGATATGCGAGCAAGCCAGATAAGAGAGCAAGCCAGACAAGAGAGCAAGCGAGAAAGCCAGATATGAGAGCGAGCAAGCCAGATAAGAGAGCAAGCCAGACAAGAGAGCAAGCCTGCGAGCCAGATATGCTAGCGAGCTAGCCAGATAAGAGAGCGAGCCAGACAAGAGAGCAAGCGAGCGAGCCAGATATGAGAGCAAGCGAGCCAGACAGATATGAGAGCAAGCGAGCCAGATAAGAGAGCGAGCAAGACAAGAGAGCAAGCGAGCTAGCCAGATATGAGAGCAAGCGAGCGAGCCAGATTTGAGAGCGAGCGAGCCAGATATGCGAGCGAGCCAGATAAGAGAGCGAGCCATACAAGAGAGCAAGCGAGCGAGCCAGATATGAGAGCAAGCGAGCGAGCCGGATATGAGAGCAAGCGAGCAAGCCAGATATGAGAGCAAGCGAGCGAGCCAGATTTGAGAGCGAGTGAGCCAGATATGCAAGCGAGCCATAAAAGAGCGAGACAGACAAGAGAGCAAGCGAGCGAGCCAGATATGAGAGCAAGCGAGCCAGCCAGAAATGAGAGCAAGCGAGCTAGGCAGATGTGAGAGCGAGCGAGCCAGATATGCGAGCAAGCCAGATAAGAGAGCGAGCCAGACAAGAGAGCAAGCGAGAAAGCCAGATATGAGAGCGAGAGAGCCAGACATGAGAGCAAGCGAGCGAGCCAGATATGAGAGCGATCGAGCCAGATAAGAGAGCGAGCCAGACAAGAGAGCAAGCGAGCGAGCCAGATATGAGAGCAAGCGAGCAAGCCAGATATGAGAGAGAGCCAGATAAGAGCGCGAACTAGACAAGAGAGCAAGCGAGAAAGCCAGATATGAGAGCAAGCGAGCTAGCCAGATATGAGAGCAAGCGAGCGAGCCAGATTTGAGAGCGATCGAGCCAGATAAGAGAGCAAGCGTGCGAGCCAGATATGCTAGCGAGCAAGCCAGATAAGAGAGCGAGACAGACAAAAGAGCAAGCGAGCGAGCCAGATATGAGAGCAAGCGAGCGAGCCAGATGTGAGAGCGAGACAGATAAGAGAGCAAGCCAGACAAGAGAGCAAGCGAGCGAGCCAGATATGAGAGCAAGCGAACCAGCCAGATATGAGAGCGAGCGAGCCAGATATGAGAGCGAGCAAGACAAGAGAGAAAGCGAGCTAGCCAAATATGAGAGCAAGCGAGCGAGCCAGATTTGAGAGCGAGCGAGCCAGATATGCGAGCGAGCCAGATAAGAGAGCGAGCCAGACAAGAGAGCAAGCGAGCGATCCAGATATGAGAAAAAGCGAGCGAGCCAGATATGAGAGCAAGCGAGCGAGCCAGATATGAGAGCAAGCGAGCAAGCCAGATATGAGAGCAAGCGATCGAGCCCGATTTGAGAGCGAGCGAGCCAGATATGCGAGCGAGCCAGATAAGAGAGTGAGCCAGACAAGAGAGCAAGCAAGCGAGCCAGATATGACAGTAAGCGAGCGAGCCAGATATGAGAGCAAGCGAGCAAGCCAGATATGAGAGCGAGCGAGCCAGATATGCGAGCGAGCGAGCCAGATAAGAGAATGACCCAGACAAGAGAGCAAGCGAGCGAGCCAGATGTGAGAGCAAGCTAGCCAGATATGCGAGCGAGCCATAAAAGAGAGCGAGACAGACAAGAGAGCAAGCGAGCGAGCCAGATATGAGAGCGAGCTAGCAAGGCAGATATAAGAGCGAGCCAGATAAGAGAGCGAGCCAGACAAGAGAGCAAGCGAGCAAGATATGAGAGCAAGCGAGCCAGCTAGATGTGAGAGCGAGCGAGCCAGATATGCGAGCGAGCCAGATAAGAGAGCGAGCCAGACAAGAGAGCAAGCGAGCGAGCCAGATATGAGAGCGAGCGAGCCGGATATGAGAGCAAGCGAGCAAGCAAGATATGAGAGCAAGCGAGCGAGCCAGATTTGAGAGCGAGCAAGCCAGATATGCGAGCGAGCCATAAAAGAGAGCGAGACAGACGAGAGCAAGCGAGCGAGCCAGATATGAGAGCAAGCGAGCCAGCCAGAAATGAGAGCAAGCGAGCCAGCCCAATGTGAGAGCGAGCCAGATATGCGAGCAAGCCAGATAAGAGAGTAAGCCAGACAAGAGAGCAAGCGAGAAAGCCAGATATGAGAGCGAGCAAGCCAGATAAGAGAGCAAGCCAGACAAGAGAGCAAGCGTGCGAGCCAGATATGCTAGCGAGCTAGCCAGATAAGAGAGCGAGCCAGACAAGAGAGCAAGCGAGAGAGCCAGATATGAGAGCAAGCGAGCCAGACAGATATGAGAGCAAGCGAGCCAGATAAGAGAGCGAGCAAGACAAGAGAGCAAGCGAGCTAGCCAGATATGAGAGCAAGCGAGCGAGCCAGATTTGAGAGCGAGCGAGCCAGATATGCGAGCGAGCCAGATAAGAGAGCGAGCCAGACAAGAGAGCAAGCGAGCGAGCCAGATATGAGAGCAAGCGAGCGAGCCGGATATGAGAGCAAGCGAGCAAGCCAGATATGAGAGCAAGCGAGCGAGACAGATTTGAGAGCGAGTGAGCCAGATATGCGAGCGAGCAAGCCAGATAAGAGAGTGAGCCAGACAAGAGAGCAAGTGAGCCAAATGTGAGAGCGAGCGAGCAAGATATGCGAGCGAGCCAGATAAGAGAGCGAGCCAGACAAGAGAGCAGCGAGCGAGCCAGATATTAGAGCAAGCGAGCAAGCCAGATGTGAGAGAGAGCGAGGCAGATAAGAGAGTGAGCCAGACAATTAAGCAAGCGAGCGAGCCAGATATGAGAGCAAGCGAGCGATCCAGATATGAGAGCGAGCCAGACATGAGAGTGAGCGAGCCAGACATGAGAGCGAGCGAGCCAGATATGAGAGCAAGCGAGCTAGCCAGATATGAGAGCAAGCGAGCGAGCCAGATTTGAGAGCGAGCGAGCCAGATTTGAGAGCGAGCGAGCCAGATAAGAGAGCGAGCCAGACAAGAGAGCAAGCGAGCGAACCAGATATGAGAGCAAGCCAGATATGGGAGAGAGCGAGCCAGACATGAGAGCGAGCGAGTAAGATATGAAAGCGAGCGAGCCAGATATGAGAGCGAACGAGCCAGAAATGAGAGCAAGCGAGCCAGCCAGATGTGAGAGCGAGCGAGCCAGATATGCGAGCAAGCCAGATAAGAGAGCGAGCCAGACAAGAGAGCAAGCGAGAAAGCCAGATATGAGAGCGAGCGAGCCAGACATGAGAGCAAGCGAGCGAGCCAGATATGAGAGCGAGCGAGCCAGATAAGAGATCAAGCCAGACAAGAGAGCAAGCGTGCGAGCCAGATATGCTAGCGAGCAAGCCAGATAAGAGAGGGAGCCAGACAAGAGAGCAAGCGAGCGAGCCAGATATGAGAGCAAGCGAGCCAGCCAGATATGAGAGCGAGCGAGCCAGATAAGAGAGCGAGCAAGACAAGAGAGCAAGCGAGCTAGCCAGATATGAGAGCAAGCGAGCGAGCCAGATTTGAGAGCGAGCGAGCCAGTTATGCGAGCGAGCCAGATAAGAGAGCGAGCCAGACAAGAGAGCAAGCGAGCGTGTCAGATATGAGAGCAAGCGAGCGAGCCGAATATGAGAGCAAGCGAGCAAGCCAGATATGAGAGTGAGCGAGCATGCCAGATATGAGAGCAAGCGAGCGAGCCAGATATGCAAACGAGCCATAAAAGAGAGTGAGACAGACAAGAGAGCAAGCGAGCGAGCCAGATATGAGAGCAAGCGAGCCAGCCAGAAATGAGAGCAAGCGAGCCAGCCAGATGTGAGAGCGAGCGAGCCAGATATGCGAGCGAGCCAGATAAGAGAGCGAGCCAGACAAGAGAGCAAGTGAGAAAGCCAGATATGAGAGCGAGCCAGACATGAGAGCAAGCGAGCCAGACATGAGAGCAAGCGAGCGAGCCAGATATGAAAGCGAGCGAGCCAGATAAGAGAGCAACCCAGACAAGAGAGCAAGCGTGCGAGCCAGATATGCTAGCGAGCAAACCAGATAAGAGAGCGAGCCAGACAAGAGAGCAAGCGAGCGATCCAGATATGAGAGCAAGCGAGCCAGCCAGATATGAGAGCGAGCGAGCCAGATAAGAGAGGGAGCAGGACAAGAGAGCAAGCGAGCTAGACACATTTGAGAGCAAGCGAGCGAGCCAGATGTGAGAGCGAGCGAGCAAGATATGCGAGCGAGCCAGATAAGAGAGCGAGCCAGACAAGAGAGCAGCGAGCAAGCCAGATGTGAGAGAGAGCAAGCCAGATAAGAGAGCGAGCCAGACAATTAAGCAAGCGAGCGAGCCAGATCTGAGAGCAAGAGAGCCAGATATGAGAGCAAGCGAGCGAGCCAGATATGAGAGCAAGCGAGCCAGCCAGATATGAGAGCGAGCGAGCCAGATAAGAGAGCGAGCAAGACAAGAGAGCAAGCGAGCTAGCCAGATATGAGAGCAAGCGAGCTAGCCAGATATGAGAGCAAGCGAGCGAGCCAGATTTGAGAGCGAGCGAGCCAGATATGCGAGCGAGTCAGATAAGAGAGCGAGCCAGACAAGAGAGCAAGCGAGCGAGCCAGATATGAGAGCAAGCCAGATATGAGAGCGAGGGAGCCAGACATGAGAGTGAGCGAGTAAGATATGAAAGCGAGCGAGCCAGATATGAGAGCGAACGAGCCAGACATGAGAGCAAGCGAGCGAGCCACATTTGAGAGCAAGCGAGCGAGCCAGATGTGAGAGCGAGCGAGCGAGATATGCGAGCGAGCCAGATAAGAGAGCGAGCCAGACAATTAAGAAAGCGAGCGAGCCAGATATGAGAGCAAAAGAGCCAGATATGAGAGCAAGCGAGCGAGCCAGATATGAGAGCGAGCGAGCCAGCCAGATATGAGAGCGAGCGAGCCAGATAAGAGAGCGAGCAAGACAAGAGAACAAACGAGCTAGCCAGATATGAGAGCAAGCGAGCTAGCCAGATATGAGAGCAAGCAAGCGAGCCAGATTTGAGAGTGAGCGCGCAAGATATGCGAGCGAGCCAGATAAGAGAGCGAGCCAGACAAGAGAGCAAGCGAGCGAGCCAGATATGAGAGCAAGCGAGCAAGCCAGATATGAGAGCGAGCGAGCCAGACATGAGACGGAGCGAGTAAGATATGAGAGCGAGCGAACCAGATATGCGAGCGAGCAAGCGAGCGAGCCAGATGTGAGAGCGAGCGAGCCAGATATGTGAGCGAGCCATAAAAGAGAGCGAAACAGACAAGAGAGCAAGCGAGCGAGCCAGATATGAGAGCGAGCTAGCAAGGCAGATATAAGAGCGAGCCAGATAAGAGAGCGAGCCAGACAAGAGAGCAAGCGAGCCAGATATGAGAGCAAGCGAGCCAGCTAGATGTGAGAGCGAGCGAGCCAGATATGCGAGCGAGCCAGATAAGAGAGCGAGCCAGACAAGAGAGCAAGCGAGCGAGCCAGATATGAGAGCGAGCGAGCCGGATATGAGAGCAAGCGAGCAAGCAAGATATGAGAGCAAGCGAGCGAGCCAGATTTGAGAGCGAGCAAGCCAGATATGCGAGCGAGCCATAAAAGAGAGCGAGACAGACGAGAGCAAGCGAGCGAGCCAGATATGAGAGCAAGCGAGCCAGCCAGAAATGAAAGCAAGCGAGCCAGCCAGATGTGAGAGCGAGCGAGCCAGATATGCGAGCAAGCCAGAAAAGAGAGCAAGCCAGACAAGAGAGCAAGCGAGAAAGCCAGATATGAGAGCGAGCAAGCCAGATAAGAGAGCAAGCCAGACAAGAGAGCAAGCCTGCGAGCCAGATATGCTAGCGAGCTAGCCAGATAAGAGAGCGAGCCAGACAAGAGAGCAAGCGAGCGAGCCAGATATGAGAGCAAGCGAGCCAGACAGATATGAGAGCAAGCGAGCCAGATAAGAGAGCGAGCAAGACAAGAGAGCAAGCGAGCTAGCCAGATATGAGAGCAAGCGAGCGAGCCAGATTTGAGAGCGAGCGAGCCAGATATGCGAGCGAGCCAGATAAGAGAGCGAGCCATAAAAGAGAGCAAGCGAGCGAGCCAGATATGAGAGCAAGCGAGCGAGCCGGATATGAGAGCAAGCGAGCAAGCCAGATATGAGAGCAAGCGAGCGAGCCAGATTTGAGAGCGAGTGAGCCAGATATGCAAGCGAGCCATAAAAGAGCGAGACAGACAAGAGAGCAAGCGAGCGAGCCAGATATGAGAGCAAGCGAGCCAGCCAGAAATGAGAGCAAGAGAGCGAGCCAGACAAGAGAGCAAGCGAGAAAGCCAGATATGAGAGCGAGCCAGACATGAGAGCAAGCGAGCGAGCCAGATATGAGAGCGATCGAGCCAGATAAGAGAGCAAGCGTGCGAGCCAGATATGCTAGCGAGCAAGCCAGATAAGAGAGCGAGCCAGACAAAAGAGCAAGCGAGCGAGCCAGATATGAGAGCAAGCGAGCGAGCCAGATGTGAGAGCGAGACAGATAAGAGAGCAAGCCAGACAAGAGAGCAAGCGAGCGATCCAGATATGAGAGCAAGCGAACCAGCCAGATATGAGAGCGAGCGAGCCAGATATGAGAGCGAGTAAGACAAGAGAGAAAGCGAGCTAACCAAATATGAGAGCAAGCGAGCGAGCCAGATTTGAGAGCGAGCGAGCCAGATATGCGAGCGAGCCAGATAAGAGAGCGAGCCAGACAAGAGAGCAAGCGAGCGAGCCAGATATGAGAAAAAGCGAGCGAGCCAGATATGAGAGCAAGCGAGCGAGCCAGATATGAGAGCAAGCGAGCAAGCCAGATATGAGAGCAAGCGAGCGAGCCCGATTTGAGAGCGAGCGAGCCAGATATGCGAGCGAGCCAGATAAGAGAGTGAGCCAGACAAGAGAGCAAGCAAGCGAGCCAGATATGACAGTAAGCGAGCGAGCCAGATATGAGAGCAAGCGAGCAAGCCAGATATGAGAGCGAGTGAGCCAGATATGCGAGCGAGCGAGCCAGATAAGAGAATGACCCAGACAAGAGAGCAAGTGAGCGAGCCAGATGTGAGAGCAAGCTAGCCAGATATGCGAGCGAGCCATAAAAGAGAGCGAGACAGACAAGAGAGCAAGCGAGCGAGCCAGATATGAGAGCGAGCTAGCAAGGCAGATATAAGAGCGAGCCAGATAAGAGAGCGAGCCAGACAAGAGAGCAAGCGAGCCAGCTAGATGTGAGAGCGAGCGAGCCAGATATGCGAGCGAGCCAGATAAGAGAGCGAGCCAGACAAGAGAGCAAGCGAGCGAGCCAGATATGAGAGCGAGCGAGCCGGATATGAGAGCAAGCGAGCAAGCAAGATATGAGAGCAAGCGAGCGAGCCAGATTTGAGAGCGAGCAAGCCAGATATGCGAGCGAGCCATAAAAGAGAGCGAGACAGACGAGAGCAAGCGAGCGAGCCAGATATGAGAGCAAGCGAGCCAGCCAGAAATGAGAGCAAGCGAGCCAGCCAGATGTGAGAGCGAGCGAGCCAGATATGCGAGCAAGCCAGATAAGAGAGCAAGCCAGACAAGAGAGCAAGCGAGAAAGCCAGATATGAGAGCGAGCAAGCCAGATAAGAGAGCAAGCCAGACAAGAGAGCAAGCCTGCGAGCCAGATATGCTAGCGAGCTAGCCAGATAAGAGAGCGAGCCAGACAAGAGAGCAAGCGAGCGAGCCAGATATGAGAGCAAGCGAGCCAGACAGATATGAGAGCAAGCGAGCCAGATAAGAGAGCGAGCAAGACAAGAGAGCAAGCGAGCTAGCCAGATATGAGAGCAAGCGAGCGAGCCAGATTTGAGAGCGAGCGAGCCAGATATGCGAGCGAGCCAGATAAGAGAGCGAGCCATACAAGAGAGCAAGCGAGCGAGCCAGATATGAGAGCAAGCGAGCGAGCCGGATATGAGAGCAAGCGAGCAAGCCAGATATGAGAGCAAGCGAGCGAGCCAGATTTGAGAGCGAGTGAGCCAGATATGCAAGCGAGCCATAAAAGAGTGAGACAGACAAGAGAGCAAGCGAGCGAGCCAGATATGAGAGCAAGCGAGCCAGCCAGAAATGAGAGCAAGCGAGCTAGGCAGATGTGAGAGCGAGCGAGCCAGATATGCGAGCAAGCCAGATAAGAGAGCGAGCCAGACAAGAGAGCAAGCGAGAAAGCCAGATATGAGAGCGAGAGAGCCAGACATGAGAGCAAGCGAGCGAGCCAGATATGAGAGCGATCGAGCCAGATAAGAGAGCGAGCCAGACAAGAGAGCAAGCGAGCGAGCCAGATATGAGAGCAAGCGAGCAAGCCAGATATGAGAGAGAGCCAGATAAGAGCGCGAACTAGACAAGAGAGCAAGCGAGAAAGCCAGATATGAGAGCAAGCGAGCTAGCCAGATATGAGAGCAAGCGAGCGAGCCAGATTTGAGAGCGATCGAGCCAGATAAGAGAGCAAGCGTGCGAGCCAGATATGCTAGCGAGCAAGCCAGATAAGAGAGCGAGACAGACAAAAGAGCAAGCGAGCGAGCCAGATATGAGAGCAAGCGAGCGAGCCAGATGTGAGAGCGAGACAGATAAGAGAGCAAGCCAGACAAGAGAGCAAGCGAGCGAGCCAGATATGAGAGCAAGCGAACCAGCCAGATATGAGAGCGAGCGAGCCAGATATGAGAGCGAGCAAGACAAGAGAGAAAGCGAGCTAGCCAAATATGAGAGCAAGCGAGCGAGCCAGATTTGAGAGCGAGCGAGCCAGATATGCGAGCGAGCCAGATAAGAGAGCGAGCCAGACAAGAGAGCAAGCGAGCGATCCAGATATGAGAAAAAGCGAGCGAGCCAGATATGAGAGCAAGCGAGCGAGCCAGATATGAGAGCAAGCGAGCAAGCCAGATATGAGAGCAAGCGATCGAGCCCGATTTGAGAGCGAGCGAGCCAGATATGCGAGCGAGCCAGATAAGAGAGTGAGCCAGACAAGAGAGCAAGCAAGCGAGCCAGATATGACAGTAAGCGAGCGAGCCAGATATGAGAGCAAGCGAGCAAGCCAGATATGAGAGCGAGCGAGCCAGATATGCGAGCGAGCGAGCCAGATAAGAGAATGACCCAGACAAGAGAGCAAGCGAGCGAGCCAGATGTGAGAGCAAGCTAGCCAGATATGCGAGCGAGCCATAAAAGAGAGCGAGACAGACAAGAGAGCAAGCGAGCGAGCCAGATATGAGAGCGAGCTAGCAAGGCAGATATAAGAGCGAGCCAGATAAGAGAGCGAGCCAGACAAGAGAGCAAGCGAGCCAGATATGAGAGCAAGCGAGCCAGCTAGATGTGAGAGCGAGCGAGCCAGATATGCGAGCGAGCCAGATAAGAGAGCGAGCCAGACAAGAGAGCAAGCGAGCGAGCCAGATATGAGAGCGAGCGAGCGAGCCGGATATGAGAGCAAGCGAGCAAGCAAGATATGAGAGCAAGCGAGCGAGCCAGATTTGAGAGCGAGCAAGCCAGATATGCGAGCGAGCCATAAAAGAGAGCGAGACAGACGAGAGCAAGCGAGCGAGCCAGATATGAGAGCAAGCGAGCCAGCCAGAAATGAGAGCAAGCGAGCCAGCCAGATGTGAGAGCGAGCCAGATATGCGAGCAAGCCAGATAAGAGAGCAAGCCAGACAAGAGAGCAAGCGAGAAAGCCAGATATGAGAGCGAGCAAGCCAGATAAGAGAGCAAGCCAGACAAGAGAGCAAGCGTGCGAGCCAGATATGCTAGCGAGCTAGCCAGATAAGAGAGCGAGCCAGACAAGAGAGCAAGCGAGCGAGCCAGATATGAGAGCAAGCGAGCCAGACAGATATGAGAGCAAGCGAGCCAGATAAGAGAGCGAGCAAGACAAGAGAGCAAGCGAGCTAGCCAGATATGAGAGCAAGCGAGCGAGCCAGATTTGAGAGCGAGCGAGCGAGCCGGATATGAGAGGAAGCGAGCAAGCCAGATATGAGAGCAAGCGAGCGAGCCAGATTTGAGAGCGAGTGAGCCAGATATGCGAGCGAGCAAGCCAGATAAGAGAGTGAGCCAGACAAGAGAGCAAGTGAGCCAAATGTGAGAGCGAGCGAGCAAGATATGCGAGCGAGCCAGATAAGAGAGCGAGCCAGACAAGAGAGCAGCGAGCGAGCCAGATATTAGAGCAAGCGAGCAAGCCAGATGTGAGAGAGAGCGAGGCAGATAAGAGAGTGAGCAAGACAATTAAGCAAGCGAGCGAGCCAGATATGAGAGCAAGCGAGCGATCCAGATATGAGAGCGAGCCAGACATGAGAGTGAGCGAGCCAGACATGAGAGCGAGCGAGCCAGATATGAGAGCAAGCGAGCTAGCCAGATATGAGAGCAAGCGAGCGAGCCAGATTTGAGAGCGAGCGAGCCAGATATGCGAGCGAGTCAGATAAGAGAGCGAGCCAGACAAGAGAGCAAGCGAGCGAACCAGATATGAGAGCAAGCCAGATATGGGAGAGAGCGAGCCAGACATGAGAGCGAGCGAGTAAGATATGAAAGCGAGCGAGCCAGATATGAGAGCGAACGAGCCAGAAATGAGAGCAAGCGAGCCAGCCAGATGTGAGAGCGAGCGAGCCAGATATGCGAGCAAGCCAGATAAGAGAGCGAGCCAGACAAGAGAGCAAGCGAGAAAGCCAGATATGAGAGCGAGCGAGCCAGACATGAGAGCAAGCGAGCGAGCCAGATATGAGAGCGAGCGAGCCAGATAAGAGATCAAGCCAGACAAGAGAGCAAGCGTGCGAGCCAGATATGCTAGCGAGCAAGCCAGATAAGAGAGGGAGCCAGACAAGAGAGCAAGCGAGCGAGCCAGATATGAGAGCAAGCGAGCCAGCCAGATATGAGAGCGAGCGAGCCAGATAAGAGAGCGAGCAAGACAAGAGAGCAAGCGAGCTAGCCAGATATGAGAGCAAGCGAGCGAGCCAGATTTGAGAGCGAGCGAGCCAGTTATGCGAGCGAGCCAGATAAGAGAGCGAGCCAGACAAGAGAGCAAGCGAGCGTGCCAGATATGAGAGCAAGCGAGCGAGCCGAATATGAGAGCAAGCGAGCAAGCCAGATGTGAGAGTGAGCGAGCATGCCAGATATGAGAGCAAGCGAGCGAGCCAGATATGCAAACGAGCCATAAAAGAGAGTGAGACAGACAAGAGAGCAAGCGAGCGAGCCAGATATGAGAGCAAGCGAGCCAGCCAGGAATGAGAGCAAGCGAGCCAGCCAGATGTGAGAGCGAGCGAGCCAGATATGCGAGCGAGCCAGATAAGAGAGCGAGCCAGACAAGAGAGCAAGTGAGAAAGCCAGATATGAGAGCAAGCCAGACATGAGAGCAAGCGAGCCAGACATGAGAGCAAGCGAGCGAGCCAGATATGAAAGCGAGCGAGCCAGATAAGAGAGCAAGCCAGACAAGAGAGCAAGCGAGCGATCCAGATATGAGAGCGAGCGAGCCAGATATGCAAACGAGCCATAAAAGAGAGTGAGACAGACAAGAGAGCAAGCGAGCGAGCCAGATATGAGAGCAAGCGAGCCAGCCAGGAATGAGAGCAAGCGAGCCAGCCAGATGTGAGAGCGAGCGAGCCAGATATGCGAGCGAGCCAGATAAGAGAGCGAGCCAGACAAGAGAGCAAGTGAGAAAGCCAGATATGAGAGCAAGCCAGACATGAGAGCAAGCGAGCCAGACATGAGAGCAAGCGTGCGAGCCAGATATGCTAGTGAGCAAACCAGATAAGAGAGCGAGCCAGACAAGAGAGCAAGCGAGCGATCCAGATATGAGAGCAAGCGAGCCAGCCAGATATGAGAGCGAGCGAGCCAGATAAGAGAGGGAGCAAGACAAGAGAGCAAGCGAGCTAGCCACATTTGAGAGCAAGAGAGCGAGCCAGATGTGAGAGCGAGCGAGCAAGATATGCGAGCGAGCCAGATAAGAGAGCGAGCCAGACAAGAGAGCAGCGAGCAAGCCAGATGTGAGAGAGAGCAAGCCAGATAAGAGAGCGAGCAAGATAATTAAGCAAGCGAGCGAGCCAGATCTAAGAGCAAGAGAGCCAGATAAGAGAGCAAGCGAGCGAGCCAGATATGAGAGCAAGTGAGCCAGCCAGATATGAGAGCGAGCGAGCCAGATAAGAGAGCGAGCAAGACAAGAGAGCAAGCGAGCTAGCCAGATATGAGAGCAAGCGAGCTAGCCAGATATGAGAGCAAGCGAGCGAGCCAGATTTGAGAGCGAGCGAGCCAGATATGCGAGCGAGGCAGATAAGAGAGCGAGCCAGACAGGAGAGCAAGCGAGCGAGCCAGATATGAGAGCAAGCCAGATATGAGAGCGAGGGAGCCAGACATGAGAGCGAGCGAGTAAGATATGAAAGCGAGCGAGCCAGATATGAGAGCGAACGAGCCAGACATGAGAGCAAGCGAGCGAGCCACATTTGAGAGCAAGCGAGCGAGCCAGATGTGAGAGCGAGCGAGCGAGATATGCGAGCGAGCCAGAAAAGAGAGCGAGCCAGACAATTAAGCAAGCGAGCGAGCCAGATATGAGAGCAAGAGAGCCAGATATGAGAGCAAGCGAGCGAGCCAGATATGAGAGCGAGCGAGCCAGCCAGATATGAGAGCGAGCGAGCCAGATAAGAGAGCGAGCAAGACAAGAGAACAAACGAGCTAGCCAGATATGAGAGCAAGCGAGCTAGCCAGATATGAGAGCAAGCAAGCGAGCCAGATTTGAGAGTGAGCGCGCAAGATATGCGAGCGAGCCAGATAAGAGAGCGAGCCAGACAAGAGAGCAAGCGAGCGAGCCAGATATGAGAGCAAGCGAGCAAGCCAGATATGAGAGCGAGCGAGCCAGACATGAGACGGAGCGAGTAAGATATGAGAGCGAGCGAACCAGATATGCGAGCGAGCAAGCGAGCGAGCCAGATGTGAGAGCGAGCGAGCCAGATATGCGAGCGAGCCATAAAAGAGAGCGAGACAGACAAGAGAGCAAGCGAGCGAGCCAGATATGAGAGCGAGCCAGATAAGAGAGCGAGCCAGACAAGAGAGCAAGCGAGCGAGCAAAATATGAGAGCAAGCGAGCCAGCTAGATGTGAGAGCGAGCGAGCCAGATATGTGAGCGAGCCAGATAAGAGAGCGAGCCAGACAAGAGAGCAAGCGAGCGAGCCAGATATGAGAGCAAGCGAGCGAGCCAGATATGAGAGCGAGCGAGCCAGATAAGAGAGCAAGCCAGACAAGAGAGCAAGCGTGCAAGCCAGATATGCTAGCGAGCAAGCCAGATAAGAGAGCGAGACAGACAAGAGAGCAAGCGAGCGAGCCAGATATGAGAGCAAGCGAACCAGCCAGATATGAGAGCGAGCGAGCCAGATAAGAGAGCGAGCAAGACAAGAGAGAAATCGAGCTAGCCAAATATGAGAGCAAGCCAGATATGAGAGCGAGCGGGGCCAGATATGCGAGCAAGCCAGATAAGAGAGCGAGCCAGACAAGAGAGCAAGCGAGCGAGCCAGATATGAGAGCAAGCGAGCCAGCCAGATATGAGAGCGAGCCAGCCAGATAAGAGAGCGAGCAAGACAAGAGAGCAAGCGAGCTAGCCAGATATGAGAGCAAGCGAGCGAGCCAGATTTGAGAGCGAGCGAGCCAGTTATGCGAGCGAGCCAGATAAGAGAGCGAGCCAGACAAGAGAGCAAGCGAGCGTGCCAGATATGAGAGCAAGCGAGCGAGCCGAATATGAGAGCAAGCGAGCAAGCCAGATGTGAGAGTGAGCGAGCATGCCAGATATGAGAGCAAGCGAGCGAGCCAGATATGCAAACGAGCCATAAAAGAGAGTGAGACAGACAAGAGAGCAAGCGAGCGAGCCAGATATGAGAGCAAGCGAGCCAGCCAGGAATGAGAGCAAGCGAGCCAGCCAGATGTGAGAGCGAGCGAGCCAGATATGCGAGCGAGCCAGATAAGAGAGCGAGCCAGACAAGAGAGCAAGTGAGAAAGCCAGATATGAGAGCGAGCCAGACATGAGAGCAAGCGAGCCAGACATGAGAGCAAGCGAGCGAGCCAGATATGAAAGCGAGCGAGCCAGATAAGAGAGCAAGCCAGACAAGAGAGCAAGCGTGCGAGCCAGATATGCTAGTGAGCAAACCAGATAAGAGAGCAAGCCAGACAAGAGAGCAAGCGAGCGATCCAGATATGAGAGCAAGCGAGCCAGCCAGATATGAGAGCGAGCGAGCCAGATAAGAGAGGGAGCAAGACAAGAGAGCAAGCGAGCTAGCCACATTTGAGAGCAAGAGAGCGAGCCAGATGTGAGAGCGAGCGAGCAAGATATGCGAGCGAGCCAGATAAGAGAGCGAGCCAGACAAGAGAGCAGCGAGCAAGCCAGATGTGAGAGAGAGCAAGCCAGATAAGAGAGCGAGCAAGATAATTAAGCAAGCGAGCGAGCCAGATCTGAGAGCAAGAGAGCCAGATATGAGGGCAAGCGAGCGAGCCAGATATGAGAGCAAGCGAGCCAGCCAGATATGAGAGCGAGCGAGCCAGATAAGAGAGCGAGCAAGACAAGAGAGCAAGCGAGCTAGCCAGATATGAGAGCAAGCGAGCTAGCCAGATATGAGAGCAAGCGAGCGAGCCAGATTTGAGAGCGAGCGAGCCAGATATGCGAGCGAGTCAGATAAGAGAGCGAGCCAGACAGGAGAGCAAGCGAGCGAGCCAGATATGAGAGCAAGCCAGATATGAGAGCGAGGGAGCCAGACATGAGAGCGAGCGAGTAAGATATGAAAGCGAGCGAGCCAGATATGAGAGCGAACGAGCCAGACATGAGAGCAAGCGAGCAAGCCACATTTGAGAGCAAGCGAGCGAGCCAGATGTGAGAGCGAGCGAGCGAGATATGCGAGCGAGCCAGAAAAGAGAGCGAGCCAGACAATTAAGCAAGCGAGCGAGCCAGATATGAGAGCAAGAGAGCCAGATATGAGAGCAAGCGAGCGAGCCAGATATGAGAGCGAGCGAGCCAGCCAGATATGAGAGCGAGCGAGCCAGATAAGAGAGCGAGCAAGACAAGAGAACAAACGAGCTAGCCAGATATGAGAGCAAGCGAGCTAGCCAGATATGAGAGCAAGCAAGCGAGCCAGATTTGAGAGTGAGCGCGCAAGATATGCGAGCGAGCCAGATAAGAGAGCGAGCCAGACAAGAGAGCAAGCGAGCGAGCCAGATATGAGAGCAAGCGAGCAAGCCAGATATGAGAGCGAGCGAGCCAGACATGAGACGGAGCGAGTAAGATATGAGAGCGAGCGAACCAGATATGCGAGCGAGCAAGCGAGCGAGCCAGATGTGAGAGCGAGCGAGTCAGATATGCGAGCGAGCCATAAAAGAGAGCGAGACAGACAAGAGAGCAAGCGAGCGAGCCAGATATGAGAGCGAGCCAGATAAGAGAGCGAGCCAGACAAGAGAGCAAGCGAGCGAGCCAAATATGAGAGCAAGCGAGCCAGCTAGATGTGAGAGCGAGCGAGCCAGATATGTGAGCGAGCCAGATAAGAGAGCGAGCCAGACAAGAGAGCAAGCGAGCGAGCCAGATATGAGAGCAAGCGAGCGAGCCAGATATGAGAGCGAGCGAGCCAGATAAGAGAGCAAGCCAGACAAGAGAGCAAGCGTGCAAGCCAGATATGCTAGCGAGCAAGCCAGATAAGAGAGCGAGACAGACAAGAGAGCAAGCGAGCGAGCCAGATATGAGAGCAAGCAAACCAGCCAGATATGAGAGCGAGCGAGCCAGATAAGAGAGCGAGCAAGACAAGAGAGAAATCGAGCTAGCCAAATATGAGAGCAAGCCAGATATGAGAGCGAGCGGGGCCAGATATGCGAGCAAGCCAGATAAGAGAGCGAGCCAGACAAGAGAGCAAGCGAGCGAGCCAGATATGAGAGCAAGCGAGCCAGCCAGATATGAGAGCGAGCCAGCCAGATAAGAGAGCGAGCAAGACAAGAGAGCAAGCGAGCTAGCCAGATATGAGAGCAAGCGAGCGAGCCAGATTTGAGAGCGAGCGAGCCAGTTATGCGAGCGAGCCAGATAAGAGAGCGAGCCAGACAAGAGAGCAAGCGAGCGTGCCAGATATGAGAGCAAGCGAGCGAGCCGAATATGAGAGCAAGCGAGCAAGCCAGATGTGAGAGTGAGCGAGCATGCCAGATATGAGAGCAAGCGAGCGAGCCAGATATGCAAACGAGCCATAAAAGAGAGTGAGACAGACAAGAGAGCAAGCGAGCGAGCCAGATATGAGAGCAAGCGAGCCAGCCAGGAATGAGAGCAAGCGAGCCAGCCAGATGTGAGAGCGAGCGAGCCAGATATGCGAGCGAGCCAGATAAGAGAGCGAGCCAGACAAGAGAGCAAGTGAGAAAGCCAGATATGAGAGCGAGCCAGACATGAGAGCAAGCGAGCCAGACATGAGAGCAAGCGTGCGAGCCAGATATGAAAGCGAGCGAGCCAGATAAGAGAGCAAGCCAGACAAGAGAGCAAGCGTGCGAGCCAGATATGCTAGTGAGCAAACCAGATAAGAGAGCGAGCCAGACAAGAGAGCAAGCGAGCGATCCAGATATGAGAGCAAGCGAGCCAGCCAGATATGAGAGCGAGCGAGCCAGATAAGAGAGGGAGCAAGACAAGAGAGCAAGCGAGCTAGCCACATTTGAGAGCAAGAGAGCGAGCCAGATGTGAGAGCGAGCGAGCAAGATATGCGAGCGAGCCAGATAAGAGAGCGAGCCAGACAAGAGAGCAGCGAGCAAGCCAGATGTGAGAGAGAGCAAGCCAGATAAGAGAGCGAGCAAGATAATTAAGCAAGCGAGCGAGCCAGATCTGAGAGCAAGAGAGCCAGATATGAGAGCAAGCGAGCGAGCCAGATATGAGAGCAAGCGAGCCAGCCAGATATGAGAGCGAGCGAGCCAGATAAGAGAGCGAGCAAGACAAGAGAGCAAGCGAGCTAGCCAGATATGAGAGCAAGCGAGCTAGCCAGATATGAGAGCAAGCGAGCGAGCCAGATTTGAGAGCGAGCGAGCCAGATATGCGAGCGAGTCAGATAAGAGAGCGAGCCAGACAGGAGAGCAAGCGAGCGAGCCAGATATGAGAGCAAGCCAGATATGAGAGCGAGGGAGCCAGACATGAGAGCGAGCGAGTAAGATATGAAAGCGAGCGAGCCAGATATGAGAGCGAACGAGCCAGACATGAGAGCAAGCGAGCGAGCCACATTTGAGAGCAAGCGAGCGAGCCAGATGTGAGAGCGAGCGAGCGAGATATGCGAGCGAGCCAGAAAAGAGAGTGAGCCAGACAATTAAGCAAGCGAGCGAGCCAGATATGAGAGCAAGAGAGCCAGATATGATAGCAAGCGAGCGAGCCAGATATGAGAGCGAGCGAGCCAGCCAGATATGAGAGCAAGCGAGCCAGATAAGAGAGCGAGCAAGACAAGAGAACAAACGAGCTAGCCAGATATGAGAGCAAGCGAGCTAGCCAGATATGAGAGCAAGCAAGCGAGCCAGATTTGAGAGTGAGCGCGCAAGATATGCGAGCGAGCCAGATAAGAGAGCGAGCCAGACAAGAGAGCAAGCGAGCGAGCCAGATATGAGAGCAAGCGAGCAAGCCAGATATGAGAGCGAGCGAGCCAGACATGAGACGGAGCGAGTAAGATATGAGAGCGAGCGAACCAGATATGCGAGCGAGCAAGCGAGCGAGCCAGATGTGAGAGCGAGCGAGCCAGATATGCGAGCGAGCCATAAAAGAGAGCGAGACAGACAAGAGAGCAAGCGAGCAAGCCAGATATGAGAGCGAGCCAGATAAGAGAGCGAGCCAGACAAGAGAGCAAGCGAGCGAGCCAAATATGAGAGCAAGCGAGCCAGCTAGATGTGAGAGCAAGCGAGCCAGATATGTGAGCGAGCCAGATAAGAGAGCGAGCCAGACAAGAGAGCAAGCGAGCGAGCCAGATATGAGAGCAAGCGAGCGAGCCAGATATGAGAGCGAGCGAGCCAGATAAGAGAGCAAGCCAGACAAGAGAGCAAGCGTGCAAGCCAGATATGCTAGCGAGCAAGCCAGATAAGAGAGCGAGACAGACAAGAGAGCAAGCGAGCGAGCCAGATATGAGAGCAAGCGAACCAGCCAGATATGAGAGCGAGCGAGCCAGATAAGAGAGCGAGCAAGACAAGAGAGAAATCGAGCTAGCCAAATATGAGAGCAAGCCAGATATGAGAGCGAGCGGGGCCAGATATGCGAGCAAGCCAGATAAGAGAGCGAGCCAGACAAGAGAGCAAGCGAGCGAGCCAGATATGAGAGCAAGCGAGCCAGCCAGATATGAGAGCGAGCCAGCCAGATAAGAGAGCGAGCAAGACAAGAGAGCAAGCGAGCTAGCCAGATATGAGAGCAAGCGAGCGAGCCAGATTTGAGAGCGAGCGAGCCAGTTATGCGAGCGAGCCAGATAAGAGAGCGAGCCAGACAAGAGAGCAAGCGAGCGTGCCAGATATGAGAGCAAGCGAGCGAGCCGAATATGAGAGCAAGCGAGCAAGCCAGATGTGAGAGTGAGCGAGCATGCCAGATATGAGAGCAAGCGAGCGAGCCAGATATGCAAACGAGCCATAAAAGAGAGTGAGACAGACAAGAGAGCAAGCGAGCGAGCCAGATATGAGAGCAAGCGAGCCAGCCAGGAATGAGAGCAAGCGAGCCAGCCAGATGTGAGAGCGAGCGAGCCAGATATGCGAGCGAGCCAGATAAGAGAGCGAGCCAGACAAGAGAGCAAGTGAGAAAGCCAGATATGAGAGCGAGCCAGACATGAGAGCAAGCGAGCCAGACATGAGAGCAAGCGTGCGAGCCAGATATGAAAGCGAGCGAGCCAGATAAGAGAGCAAGCCAGACAAGAGAGCAAGCGTGCGAGCCAGATATGCTAGTGAGCAAACCAGATAAGAGAGCGAGCCAGACAAGAGAGCAAGCGAGCGATCCAGATATGAGAGCAAGCGAGCCAGCCAGATATGAGAGCGAGCGAGCCAGATAAGAGAGGGAGCAAGACAAGAGAGCAAGCGAGCTAGCCACATTTGAGAGCAAGAGAGCGAGCCAGATGTGAGAGCGAGCGAGCAAGATATGCGAGCGAGCCAGATAAGAGAGCGAGCCAGACAAGAGAGCAGCGAGCAAGCCAGATGTGAGAGAGAGCAAGCCAGATAAGAGAGCGAGCAAGATAATTAAGCAAGCGAGCGAGCCAGATCTGAGAGCAAGAGAGCCAGATATGAGAGCAAGCGAGCGAGCCAGATATGAGAGCAAGCGAGCCAGCCAGATATGAGAGCGAGCGAGCCAGATAAGAGAGCGAGCAAGACAAGAGAGCAAGCGAGCTAGCCAGATATGAGAGCAAGCGAGCTAGCCAGATATGAGAGCAAGCGAGCGAGCCAGATTTGAGAGCGAGCGAGCCAGATATGCGAGCGAGTCAGATAAGAGAGCGAGCCAGACAGGAGAGCAAGCGAGCGAGCCAGATATGAGAGCAAGCCAGATATGAGAGCGAGGGAGCCAGACATGAGAGCGAGCGAGTAAGATATGAAAGCGAGCGAGCCAGATATGAGAGCGAACGAGCCAGACATGAGAGCAAGCGAGCGAGCCACATTTGAGAGCAAGCGAGCGAGCCAGATGTGAGAGCGAGCGAGCGAGATATGCGAGCGAGCCAGAAAAGAGAGTGAGCCAGACAATTAAGCAAGCGAGCGAGCCAGATATGAGAGCAAGAGAGCCAGATATGATAGCAAGCGAGCGAGCCAGATATGAGAGCGAGCGAGCCAGCCAGATATGAGAGCAAGCGAGCCAGATAAGAGAGCGAGCAAGACAAGAGAACAAACGAGCTAGCCAGATATGAGAGCAAGCGAGCTAGCCAGATATGAGAGCAAGCAAGCGAGCCAGATTTGAGAGTGAGCGCGCAAGATATGCGAGCGAGCCAGATAAGAGAGCGAGCCAGACAAGAGAGCAAGCGAGCGAGCCAGATATGAGAGCAAGCGAGCAAGCCAGATATGAGAGCGAGCGAGCCAGACATGAGACGGAGCGAGTAAGATATGAGAGCGAGCGAACCAGATATGCGAGCGAGCAAGCGAGCGAGCCAGATGTGAGAGCGAGCGAGCCAGATATGCGAGCGAGCCATAAAAGAGAGCGAGACAGACAAGAGAGCAAGCGAGCAAGCCAGATATGAGAGCGAGCCAGATAAGAGAGCGAGCCAGACAAGAGAGCAAGCGAGCGAGCCAAATATGAGAGCAAGCGAGCCAGCTAGATGTGAGAGCAAGCGAGCCAGATATGTGAGCGAGCCAGATAAGAGAGCGAGCCAGACAAGAGAGCAAGCGAGCGAGCCAGATATGAGAGCAAGCGAGCGAGCCAGATATGAGAGCGAGCGAGCCAGATAAGAGAGCAAGCCAGACAAGAGAGCAAGCGTGCAAGCCAGATATGCTAGCGAGCAAGCCAGATAAGAGAGCGAGACAGACAAGAGAGCAAGCGAGCGAGCCAGATATGAGAGCAAGCGAACCAGCCAGATATGAGAGCGAGCGAGCCAGATAAGAGAGCGAGCAAGACAAGAGAGAAATCGAGCTAGCCAAATATGAGAGCAAGCCAGATATGAGAGCGAGCGGGGCCAGATATGCGAGCAAGCCAGATAAGAGAGCGAGCCAGACAAGAGAGCAAGCGAGCGAGCCAGATATGAGAGCAAGCGAGCCAGCCAGATATGAGAGCGAGCCAGCCAGATAAGAGAGCGAGCAAGACAAGAGAGCAAGCGAGCTAGCCAGATATGAGAGCAAGCGAGCGAGCCAGATTTGAGAGCGAGCGAGCCAGTTATGCGAGCGAGCCAGATAAGAGAGCGAGCCAGACAAGAGAGCAAGCGAGCGTGCCAGATATGAGAGCAAGCGAGCGAGCCGAATATGAGAGCAAGCGAGCAAGCCAGATGTGAGAGTGAGCGAGCATGCCAGATATGAGAGCAAGCGAGCGAGCCAGATATGCAAACGAGCCATAAAAGAGAGTGAGACAGACAAGAGAGCAAGCGAGCGAGCCAGATATGAGAGCAAGCGAGCCAGCCAGGAATGAGAGCAAGCGAGCCAGCCAGATGTGAGAGCGAGCGAGCCAGATATGCGAGCGAGCCAGATAAGAGAGCGAGCCAGACAAGAGAGCAAGTGAGAAAGCCAGATATGAGAGCGAGCCAGACATGAGAGCAAGCGAGCCAGACATGAGAGCAAGCGTGCGAGCCAGATATGAAAGCGAGCGAGCCAGATAAGAGAGCAAGCCAGACAAGAGAGCAAGCGTGCGAGCCAGATATGCTAGTGAGCAAACCAGATAAGAGAGCGAGCCAGACAAGAGAGCAAGCGAGCGATCCAGATATGAGAGCAAGCGAGCCAGCCAGATATGAGAGCGAGCGAGCCAGATAAGAGAGGGAGCAAGACAAGAGAGCAAGCGAGCTAGCCACATTTGAGAGCAAGAGAGCGAGCCAGATGTGAGAGCGAGCGAGCAAGATATGCGAGCGAGCCAGATAAGAGAGCGAGCCAGACAAGAGAGCAGCGAGCAAGCCAGATGTGAGAGAGAGCAAGCCAGATAAGAGAGCGAGCAAGATAATTAAGCAAGCGAGCGAGCCAGATCTGAGAGCAAGAGAGCCAGATATGAGAGCAAGCGAGCGAGCCAGATATGAGAGCAAGCGAGCCAGCCAGATATGAGAGCGAGCGAGCCAGATAAGAGAGCGAGCAAGACAAGAGAGCAAGCGAGCTAGCCAGATATGAGAGCAAGCGAGCTAGCCAGATATGAGAGCAAGCGAGCGAGCCAGATTTGAGAGCGAGCGAGCCAGATATGCGAGCGAGTCAGATAAGAGAGCGAGCCAGACAGGAGAGCAAGCGAGCGAGCCAGATATGAGAGCAAGCCAGATATGAGAGCGAGGGAGCCAGACATGAGAGCGAGCGAGTAAGATATGAAAGCGAGCGAGCCAGATATGAGAGCGAACGAGCCAGACATGAGAGCAAGCGAGCGAGCCACATTTGAGAGCAAGCGAGCGAGCCAGATGTGAGAGCGAGCGAGCGAGATATGCGAGCGAGCCAGAAAAGAGAGTGAGCCAGACAATTAAGCAAGCGAGCGAGCCAGATATGAGAGCAAGAGAGCCAGATATGAGAGCAAGCGAGCGAGCCAGATATGAGAGCGAGCGAGCCAGCCAGATATGAGAGCAAGCGAGCCAGATAAGAGAGCGAGCAAGACAAGAGAACAAACGAGCTAGCCAGATATGAGAGCAAGCGAGCTAGCCAGATATGAGAGCAAGCAAGCGAGCCAGATTTGAGAGTGAGCGCGCAAGATATGCGAGCGAGCCAGATAAGAGAGCGAGCCAGACAAGAGAGCAAGCGAGCGAGCCAGATATGAGAGCAAGCGAGCAAGCCAGATATGAGAGCGAGCGAGCCAGACATGAGACGGAGCGAGTAAGATATGAGAGCGAGCGAACCAGATATGCGAGCGAGCAAGCGAGCGAGCCAGATATGAGAGTGAGCGAGCCAGATATGCGAGCGAGCCATAAAAGAGAGCGAGACAGACAAGAGAGCAAGCGAGCGAGCCAGATATGAGAGCAAGCGAGCAAGCCAGATATGAGAGCGAGCGAGCCAGACATGAGACGGAGCGAGTAAGATATGAGAGCGAGCGAACCAGATATGCGAGCGAACAAGCGAGCGAACCAGATGTGAGAGCGAGCGAGCCAGATATGCGAGCGAGCCATAAAAGAGAGCGAGACAGACAAGAGAGCAAGCGAGCGAGCCAGATATGAGAGCAAGCTAGCAAGCCAGATATGAGAGCGAGCCAGATAAGAGAGCGAGCGAGACAAGAGAGCAAGCGAGCGAGCCAAATATGAGAGCAAGCGAGCCAGCTAGATGTGAGAGCGAGCGAGCCAGATATGTGAGCGAGCCAGATAAGAGAGCGAGCCAGACAAGAAATCAAGCGAGCGAGCCAGATATGAGAGCAAGCGAGCGAGCCAGATATGAGAGCGAGCGAGCCAGATAAGAGAGCAAGCCAGACAAGAGAGCAAGCGTGCAAGCCAGATATGCTAGCGAGCAAGCCAGATAAGAGAGAGAGCAAGACAAGAGAGAAAGCGAGCTAGCCAAATATGAGAGCAAGCCAGATATGAGAGCGAGCGGGGCCAGATATGCGAGCGAGCCAGATAAGAGAGCGAGCCAGACAAGAGAGCAAGCGAGCGAGCCAGATATGAGAACAAGCGAGCGAGCCAGATATGAGAGCAAGCGAGCGAGCCAGATATGAGAGCAAGCGAGCAAGCCAGATATGAGAGCAAGCGAGCAAGCCAGATATGAGAGCAAGCGAGCAAGCCAGATATGAGAGCGAGCGAGCCAGACATGAGAGCGAGCGAGCCAGATATGCGAGCGAACGAGCGAGCCAGATAAGAGAGCGAGCCATAAAAGAGAGCAAGTGAGCGAGCCAGATGTGAGAGCAAGGGAGCCAGATATGCGAACGAGCCATAAAAGAGAGCGAGACAGACAAGAGAGCAAGCGAGCGAGCCAGATATGAGAGCAAGCTAGCAAGGCAGATATAAGAGCGAGCCAGATAAGAAAGCGAGCCAGACAAGAGAACAAGCGAGCCAGATATGAGAGCAAGGGAGCCAGCTAGATGTGAGAGCGAGCGAGCCAGGTATGAGAGCGAGCCAGATAAGAGAGCGAGCCAGACAAGAGAGCAAGCGAGAAAGCCAGATATGAGAGCGAGCGAGCCAGACATGAGAGCAAGCGAGTTAGCCAGATATGAGAGCGAGCGAGCCAGATAAGAGAGCAAGCCAGACAAGAGAGCAAGCGTGTGAGCCAGATATGCTAGCGAGCTAGCCAGATAAGAGAGCGAGCCAGACAAGAGAGCAAGCAAGCGAGCCAGATATGAGAGAAAGCGAGCCAGCCAGATATGAGAGCGAGCGAGCCAGATAAGAGAGCGAGCAAGACAAGAGAGCAAGCGAGCTAGCCAGATATGAGAGCAAGCGAGCGAGCCAGATTAAAGAGAGCGAGCGAGCCAGATATGCGAGCGAGTCAGATAAGAGAGCGAGCCAGACAAGAGAGCAAGCGAGCGAGCCAGATATGAGAGCAAGCGAGCGAGCTGGACATGAGAGCAAGCGAGCAAGCCAGATATGAGAGCAAGCGAGCGAGCCAGATTTGAGAGCGAGCCAGCCAGATATGCGAGCAAGCCATAAAAGAGAGCGAGACAGACAAGAGAGCAAGCGAGCGAGCCAGATATGAGAGCAAGCGAGCCAGCCAGAAATGAGAGCAAGCGAGCCAGCCAGATGTGAGAGCGAGCGAGCCAGATATGCAAGCAAGCCAGATAAGAGAGCGGCCAGACAAGAGAGCAAGCGAGAAAGCCAGATATGAGAGCGAGCCAGACATGAGAGCAAGCGAGCGAGCCAGATATGAGAGCGATCGAGCCAGATAAGAGAGCAAGCGTGCGAGCCAGATATGCTAGCGAGCAAGCCAGATAAGAGAGCGAGCCAGACAAAAGAGCAAGCGAGCGAGCCAGATATGAGAGCAAGCGAGCGAGCCAGATGTGAGAGCGAGACAGATAAGAGAGCAAGCCAGACAAGAGAGCAAGCGAGCGATCCAGATATGAGAGCAAGCGAACCAGCCAGATATGAGAGCGAGCGAGCCAGATATGAGAGCGAGCAAGACAAGAGAGAAAGCGAGCTAACCAAATATGAGAGCAAGCGAGCGAGCCAGATTTGAGAGCGAGCGAGCCAGATATGCGAGCGAGCCAGATAAGAGAGCGAGCCAGACAAGAGAGCAAGCGAGCAAGCCAGATATGAGAAAAAGCGAGCGAGCCAGATATGAGAGCAAGCCAGCGAGCCAGATATGAGAGCAAGCGAGCAAGCCAGATATGAGAGCAAGCGAGCGAGCCCGATTTGAGAGCGAGCGAGCCAGATATGCGAGCGAGCCAGATAAGAGAGTGAGCCAGACAAGAGAGCAAGCGAGCCAGATATGAGAGTAAGCGAGCGAGCCAGATATGAGAGCAAGCGAGCAAGCCAGATATGAGAGCAAGCGAGCCAGACATGAGAGCGAGCGAGCCAGATATGCGAGCGAGCGAGCCAGATAAGAGAGCGACCCAGACAAGAGAGCAAGCGAGCGAGCCAGATGTGAGAGCAAGCTAGCCAGATATGGGAGCGAGCCATAAAAGAGAGCGAGACAGACAAGAGAGCAAGCGAGCGAGCCAGATATGAGAGCGAGCTAGCAAGGCAGATATAAGAGCGAGCCAGATAAGAGAGCAAGCCAGACAAGAGAGCAAGCGAGCCAGATATGAGAGCAAGCGAGCCAGCTAGATGTGAGAGCGAGCGAGCCAGATATGCGAGCGAGCCAGATAAGAGAGCGAGCCAGACAAGAGAGCAAGCGAGCAAGCCAGATATGAGAGCGAGCGAGCGAGCCGGATATGAGAGCAAGCGAGCAAGCAAGATATGAGAGCAAGCGAGCGAGCCAGATTTGAGAGCGAGCGAGCCAGATATGCGAGCGAGCCATAAAAGAGAGCGAGACAGACGAGAGCAAGCGAGCGAGCCAGATATGAGAGCAAGCGAGCCAGCCAGAAATGAGAGCAAGCGAGCCAGCCAGATGTGAGAGCGAGCGAGCCAGATATGCGAGCAAGCCAGATAAGAGAGCAAGCCAGACAAGAGAGCAAGCGAGAAAGCCAGATATGAGAGCGAGCAAGCCAGATAAGAGAGCAAGCCAGACAAGAGAGCAAGCGTGCGAGCCAGATATGCTAGCGAGCTATCCAGATAAGAGAGCGAGCCAGACAAGAGAGCAAGCGAGCGAGCCAGATATGAGAGCAAGCGAGCCAGACAAATATGAGAGCAAGCGAGCCAGATAAGAGAGCGAGCAAGACAAGAGAGCAAGCGAGCTAGCCAGATATGAGAGCAAGCGAGCGAGCCAGATTTGAGAGCGAGCGAGCCAGATATGCGAACGAGCCAGATAAGAGAGCGAGCCAGACAAGAGAGCAAGCGAGCGAGCCAGATATGAGAGCAAGCGAGCGAGCCGGATATGAGAGCAAGCGAGCAAGCCAGATATGAGAGCAAGCGAGCGAGCCAGATTTGAGAGCGAGTGAGCCAGATATGCGAGCGAGCCATAAAAGAGAGCGAGACAGACAAGAGAGCAAGCGAGCGAGCCAGATATGAGAGCAAGCGAGCCAGCCAGAAATGAGAGCAAGCAAGCCAGCCAGATGTGAGAGCGAGCAAGCCAGATATGCGAGCAAGCCAGATAAGAGAGCGAGCCAGACAAGAGAGCAAGCGAGAAAGCCAGATATGAGAGCGAGAGAGCCAGACATGAGAGCAAGCGAGCGAGCCAGATATGAGAGCGATCGAGCCAGATAAGAGAGCGAGCCAGACAAGAGAGCAAGCGAGCGAGCCAGATATGAGAGCAAGCGAGCAAGCCAGATATGAGAGAGAGCCAGATAAGAGAGCGAACCAAACAAGAGAGCAAGCGAGAAAGCCAGATATGAGAGCGAGCGAGCCAGACATGAGAGCAAGCGAGCGAGCCAGATATGAGAGCGAGCGAGCCAGACATGAGAGCAAGCGAGCGAGCCAGATATGAGAGCGAGCGAGCCAGATAAGAGACCAAGCCAGACAAGAGAGCAATCGTGCGAGCCAGATATGCTAGCGAGCAAGCCAGATAAGAGAGCGAGCCAGACAAGAGAGCAAGCGAGCGAGCCAGATATGAGGGCAAGCGAACCGGCCAGATATGAGAGCGAGCGAGCCAGATAAGAGAGCGAGCAAGACAAGAGAGAAAGCGAGCTAGCCAAATATGAGAGCAAGCGAGCGAGCCAGATTTGAGAGCTAGCGAGCCAGCTATGCGAGCGAGCCAGATAAGAGAGCGAGCCAGACAAGAGAGCAAGCGAGCAAGCCAGATATGAGAACAAGCGAGCAAGCCAGATGTGAGAGCGAGCCAGATAAGAGAGCGACCAGACAAGAGAGCAAGTGAGAAAGCCAGATATGAGAGCGAGCGAGCCAGACATGAGAGCAATCGAGCGAGCCAGATATGAGAGCGATCGAGCCAGATAAGAGAGCAAGCCAGACAAGAGAGCAAGCGTGCGAGCCAGATATGAGAGCAAGCGAACGAGCCAGATGTGAGAGCGAGACAGATAAGAGAGCAAGCCAGACAAGAGAGCAAGCGAGCGAGCCAGATATGCTAGCGAGCAAGCCAGATAAGAGAGTGAGCCAGACAAGAGAGCAAGTGAGCCAAATGTGAGAGCGAGCAAGATATGCGAGCTAGCCAGATAAGAGAGCGAGCCAGACAAGAGAGCAGCGAGCGAGCCAGATATTAGAGCAAGCGAGCAAGCCAGATGTGAGAGAGAGCGAGGCAGATAAGAGAGTGAGCCAGACAATTAAGCAAGCGAGCGAGCCAGATATGAGAGCAAGCGAGCGATCCAGATATGAGAGCGAGCCAGACATGAGAGTGAGCGAGCCAGACATGAGAACGAGCGAGCCAGATATGAGAGCAAGCGAGCGAGCCAGATATGAGAGCAAGCGAGCCAGCCAGATATGAGAGCGAGCAAGCCAGATAAGAGAGCGAGCAAGACAAGAGAGCAAGCGAGCTAGCCAGATATGAGAGCAAGCGAGCTAGCCAGATATGAGAGCAAGCGAGCGAGCCAGATTTGAGAGCGATCGAGCCAGATAAGAGAGCAAGCGTGCGAGCCAGATATGCAAGCGAGCAAGCCAGATAAGAGAGCGAGCCAGACAAAAGAGCAAGCGAGCAAGCCAGATATGAGAGCAAGCGAGCGAGCCAGATGTGAGAGCGAGACAGATAAGAGAGCAAGCCAGACAAGAGAGCGAGTGAGCCAGATATGAGAGCAAGCGAACCAGCCAGATATGAGAGCGAGCGAGCCAGATATGAGAGCGAGCAAGACAAGAGAGAAAGCGAGCTAGCCAAATATGAGAGCAAGCGAGCGAGCCAGATTTGAGAGCGAGCGAGCCAGATATGCGAGCGAGCCAGATAAGAGAGCGAGCCAGACAAGAGAGCAAGCGAGCGATCCAAATATGAGAAAAAGCGAGCGAGCCAGATATGAGAGCAAGCGAGCGAGCCAGATATGAGAGCAAGCGAGCGAGCCAGATATGAGAGCAAGCGAGCGAGCCAGATATGAGAGCAAGCGAGCGAGCCCGATTTGAGAGCGAGCGAGCCAGATATGCGAGCGAGCCAGATAAGAGAGTGAGCCAGACAAGAGAGCAAGCAAGCGAGCCAGATATGACAGTAAGCGAGCGAGCCAGATATGAGAGCAAGCGAGCAAGCCAGATATGAGAGCGAGCGAGCCAGACATGAGAGCGAGCGAGCCAGATATGCGAGCGAGCGAGCCAGATAAGAGAATGACCCAGACAAGAGAGCAAGCGAGCCAGATGTGAGAGCAAGCTAGCCAGACATGCGAGCGAGCCATAAAAGAGAGCGAGACAGACAAGAGAGCAAGCGAGCAAGCCAGATATGAGAGCGAGCTAGCAAGGCAGATATAAGAGCGAGCCAGATAAGAGAGCGAGCCAGACAAGAGAGCAAGCGAGCCAGATATGAGAGCAAGCGAGCCAGCTAGATGTGAGAGCGAGCGAGCCAGATATACGAGCGAGCCAGATAAGAGAGCGAGCCAGACAAGAGAGCAAGCGAACGAGCCAGATATGAGAGCGAGCGAGCGAGCCGGATATGAGAGCGAGCAAGCAAGATATGAGAGCAAGCGAGCGAGCCAGATTTGAGAGCAAGCAAGCCAGATATGCGAGCGAGCCATAAAAGAGAGCGAGACAGACGAGAGCAAGCGAGCGAGCCAGATATGAGAGCAAGCGAGCCAGCCAGAAATGAGAGCAAGCGAGCCAGCCAGATGTGAGAGCGAGCGAGCCAGATATGCGAGCAAGCCAGATAAGAGAGCAAGCCAGACAAGAGAGCAAGCGAGAAAGCCAGATATGAGAGCGAGCAAGCCAGATAAGAGAGCAAGCCAGACAAGAGAGCAAGCGTGCGAGCCAGATATGCTAGCGAGCTAGCCAGATAAGAGAGCGAGCCAGACAAGAGAGCAGCGAGCGAGCCAGATATTAGAGCAAGCGAGCAAGCCAGATGTGAGAGAGAGCGAGGCAGATAAGAGAGTGAGCCAGACAATTAAGCAAGCGAGCGAGCCAGATATGAGAGCAAGCGAGCGATCCAGATATGAGAGCGAGCCAGACATGAGAGTGAGCGAGCCAGACATGAGAACGAGCGAGCCAGATATGAGAGCAAGCGAGCGAGCCAGATATGAGAGCAAGCGAGCCAGCCAGATATGAGAGTGAGCAAGCCAGATAAGAGAGCGAGCAAGACAAGAGAGCAAGCGAGCTAGCCAGATATGAGAGCAAGCGAGCTAGCCAGATATGAGAGCAAGCGAGCGAGCCAGATTTGAGAGCGATCGAGCCAGATAAGAGAGCAAGCGTGCGAGCCAGATATGCTAGCGAGCAAGCCAGATAAGAGAGCGAGCCAGACAAAAGAGCAAGCGAGCGAGCCAGATATGAGAGCAAGCGAGCGAGCCAGATGTGAGAGCGAGACAGATAAGAGAGCAAGCCAGACAAGAGAGCAAGCGAGTGAGCCAGATATGAGAGCAAGCGAACCAGCCAGATATGAGAGCGAGCGAGCCAGATATGAGAGCGAGCAAGACAAGAGAGAAAGCGAGCCAAATATGAGAGCAAGCGAGCGAGCCAGATATGCGAGCGAGGCAGATAAGAGAGCGAGCCAGACAAGAGAGCAAGCGAGCGATCCAAATATGAGAAAAAGCGAGCGAGCCAGATATGAGAGCAAGCGAGCGAGCCAGATATGAGAGCAAGCGAGCGAGCCAGATATGAGAGCAAGCGAGCGAGCCAGATATGAGAGCAAGCGAGCGAGCCCGATTTGAGAGCGAGCGAGCCAGATATGCGAGCGAGCCAGATAAGAGAGTGAGCCAGACAAGAGAGCAAGCAAGCGAGCCAGATATGACAGTAAGCGAGCGAGCCAGATATGAGAGCAAGCGAGCAAGCCAGATATGAGAGCGAGCGAGCCAGACATGAGAGCGAGCGAGCCAGATATGCGAGCGAGCGAGCCAGATAAGAGAATGACCCAGACAAGAGAGCAAGCGAGCCAGATGTGAGAGCAAGCTAGCCAGATATGCGAGCGAGCCATAAAAGAGAGCGAGACAGACAAGAGAGCAAGCGAGCGAGCCAGATATGAGAGCGAGCTAGCAAGGCAGATATAAGAGCGAGCCAGATAAGAGAGCGAGCCAGACAAGAGAGCAAGCGAGCCAGATATGAGAGCAAGCGAGCCAGCTAGATGTGAGAGCGAGCGAGCCAGATATGCGAGCGAGCCAGATAAGAGAGCGAGCCAGACAAGAGAGCAAGGGAACGAGCCAGATATGAGAGCGAGCGAGCGAGCCGGATATGAGAGCGAGCAAGCAAGATATGAGAGCAAGCGAGCGAGCCAGATTTGAGAGCAAGCAAGCCAGATATGCGAGCGAGCCATAAAAGAGAGCGAGACAGACGAGAGCAAGCGAGCGAGCCAGATATGAGAGCAAGCGAGCCAGCCAGAAATGAGAGCAAGCGAGCCAGCCAGATGTGAGAGCGAGCGAGCCAGATATGCGAGCAAGCCAGACAAGAGAGCAAGCGAGAAAGCCAGATATGAGAGCGAGCAAGCCAGATAAGAGAGCAAGCCAGACAAGAGAGCAAGCGTGCGAGCCAGATATGCTAGCGAGCTAGCCAGATAAGAGAGCGAGCCAGACAAGAGAGCAAGCGAGCGAGCCAGATATGAGAGCAAGCGAGCCAGACAGATATGAGAGCAAGCGAGCCAGATAAGAGAGCGAGCAAGACAAGAGAGCAAGCGAGCTAGCCAGATATGAGAGCAAGCGAGCGAGCCAGATTTGAGAGCGAGCGAGCCAGATATGCGAGCGAGCCAGATAAGAGAGCGAGCCAGACAAGAGAGCAAGCGAGCGAGCCAGATATGAGAGCAAGCGAGCGAGCCGGATATTAGAGCAAGCGAGCAAGCCAGATATGAGAGCAAGCGAGCGAGCCAGATTTGAGAGCGAGTGAGCCAGATATGCGAGCGAGCCATAAAAGAGAGAGAGACAGACAAGAGAGCAAGCGAGCGAGCCAGATATGAGAGCAAGCGAGCCAGCCAGAAATGAGAGCAAGCGAGCCAGCCAGATGTGAGAGCGAGCGAGCCAGATATGCGAGCAAGCCAGATAAGAGAGCGAGCCAGACAAGAGAGCAAGCGAGAAAGCCAGATATGAGAGCGAGAGAGCCAGACATGAGAGCAAGCGAGCGAGCCAGATATGAGAGCGATCGAGCCAGATAAGAGAGCGAGCCAGACAAGAGAGCAAGCGAGCGAGCCAGATATGAGAGCAAGCAAGCAAGCCAGATATGAGAGAGAGCCAGATAAGAGAGCGAACTAGACAAGAAAGCAAGCGAGAAAGCCAGATATGAGAGCGAGCGAGCCAGACATGAGAGCAAGCGAGCGAGCCAGATATGAGAGCGAGCGAGCCAGACATGAGAGCAAGCGAGCGAGCCAGATATGAGAGCGAGCGAGCCAGATAAGAGACCAAGCCAGACAAGAGAGCAAGCGTGCGAGCCAGATATGCTAGCGAGCAAGCCAGATAAGAGAGCGAGCCAGACAAGAGAGCAAGCGAGCGAGCCAGATATGAGAGCAAGCGAACCGGCCAGATATGAGAGCGAGCGAGCCAGATAAGAGAGCGAGCAAGACAAGAGAGAAAGCGAGCTAGCCAAATATGAGAGCAAGCGAGCGAGCCAGATTTGAGAGCTAGCGAGCCAGCTATGCGAGCGAGCCAGATAAGAGAGCGAGCCAGACAAGAGAGCAAGCGAGCAAGCCAGATATGAGAACAAGCCAGATAAGAGAGCGACCAGACAAGAGAGCAAGTGAGAAAGCCAGATATGAGAGCGAGCGAGCCAGACATGAGAGCAAGCGAGCGAGCCAGATATGAGAGCGATCGAGCCAGATAAGAGAGCAAGCCAGACAAGAGAGCAAGCGTGCGAGCCAGATATGAGAGCAAGCGAGCGAGCCAGATGTGAGAGCGAGACAGATAAGAGAGCAAGCCAGACAAGAGAGCAAGCGAGCGAGCCAGATATGCTAGCGAGCAAGCCAGATAAGAGAGTGAGCGAGACAAGAGAGCAAGTGAGCCAAATGTGAGAGCGAGCGAGCAAGATATGCGAGCGAGCCAGATAAGAGAGCGAGCCAGACAAGAGAGCAGCGAGCGAGCCAGATATTAGAGCAAGCGAGCAAGCCAGATGTGAGAGAGAGCGAGGCAGATAAGAGAGTGAGCCAGACAATTAAGCAAGCGAGCGAGCCAGATATGAGAGCAAGCGAGCGATCCAGATATGAGAGCGAGCCAGACATGAGAGTGAGCGAGCCAGACATGAGAACGAGCGAGCCAGATATGAGAGCAAGCGAGCGAGCCAGATATGAGAGCAAGCGAGCCAGCCAGATATGAGAGCGAGCAAGCCAGATAAGAGAGCGAGCAAGACAAGAGAGCAAGCGAGCTAGCCAGATATGAGAGCAAGCGAGCTAGCCAGATATGAGAGCAAGCGAGCGAGCCAGATTTGAGAGCGATCGAGCCAGATAAGAGAGCAAGCGTGCGAGCCAGATATGCAAGCGAGCAAGCCAGATAAGAGAGCGAGCCAGACAAAAGAGCAAGCGAGCAAGCCAGATATGAGAGCAAGCGAGCGAGCCAGATGTGAGAGCGAGACAGATAAGAGAGCAAGCCAGACAAGAGAGCGAGTGAGCCAGATATGAGAGCAAGCGAACCAGCCAGATATGAGAGCGAGCGAGCCAGATATGAGAGCGAGCAAGACAAGAGAGAAAGCGAGCTAGCCAAATATGAGAGCAAGCGAGCGAGCCAGATTTGAGAGCGAGCGAGCCAGATATGCGAGCGAGCCAGATAAGAGAGCGAGCCAGACAAGAGAGCAAGCGAGCGATCCAAATATGAGAAAAAGCGAGCGAGCCAGATATGAGAGCAAGCGAGCGAGCCAGATATGAGAGCAAGCGAGCGAGCCAGATATGAGAGCAAGCGAGCGAGCCAGATATGAGAGCAAGCGAGCGAGCCCGATTTGAGAGCGAGCGAGCCAGATATGCGAGCGAGCCAGATAAGAGAGTGAGCCAGACAAGAGAGCAAGCAAGCGAGCCAGATATGACAGTAAGCGAGCGAGCCAGATATGAGAGCAAGCGAGCAAGCCAGATATGAGAGCGAGCGAGCCAGACATGAGAGCGAGCGAGCCAGATATGCGAGCGAGGGAGCCAGATAAGAGAATGACCCAGACAAGAGAGCAAGCGAGCCAGATGTGAGAGCAAGCTAGCCAGATATGCGAGCGAGCCATAAAAGAGAGCGAGACAGACAAGAGAGCAAGCGAGCGAGCCAGATATGAGAGCGAGCTAGCAAGGCAGATATAAGAGCGAGCCAGATAAGAGAGCGAGCCAGACAAGAGAGCAAGCGAGCCAGATATGAGAGCAAGCGAGCCAGCTAGATGTGAGAGCGAGCGAGCCAGATATACGAGCGAGCCAGATAAGAGAGCGAGCCAGACAAGAGAGCAAGCGAACGAGCCAGATATGAGAGCGAGCGAGCCGGATATGAGAGCGAGCAAGCAAGATATGAGAGCAAGCGAGCGAGCCAGATTTGAGAGCAAGCAAGCCAGATATGCGAGCGAGCCATAAAAGAGAGCGAGACAGACGAGAGCAAGCGAGCGAGCCAGATATGAGAGCAAGCGAGCCAGCCAGAAATGAGAGCAAGCGAGCCAGCCAGATGTGAGAGCGAGCGAGCCAGATATGCGAGCAAGCCAGATAAGAGAGCAAGCCAGACAAGAGAGCAAGCGAGAAAGCCAGATATGAGAGCGAGCAAGCCAGATAAGAGAGCAAGCCAGACAAGAGAGCAAGCGTGCGAGCCAGATATGCTAGCGAGCTAGCCAGATAAGAGAGCGAGCCAGACAAGAGAGCAGCGAGCGAGCCAGATATTAGAGCAAGCGAGCAAGCCAGATGTGAGAGAGAGCGAGGCAGATAAGAGAGTGAGCCAGACAATTAAGCAAGCGAGCGAGCCAGATATGAGAGCAAGCGAGCGATCCAGATATGAGAGCGAGCCAGACATGAGAGTGAGCGAGCCAGACATGAGAACGAGCGAGCCAGATATGAGAGCAAGCGAGCGAGCCAGATATGAGAGCAAGCGAGCCAGCCAGATATGAGAGTGAGCAAGCCAGATAAGAGAGCGAGCAAGACAAGAGAGCAAGCGAGCTAGCCAGATATGAGAGCAAGCGAGCTAGCCAGATATGAGAGCAAGCGAGTGAGCCAGATTTGAGAGCGATCGAGCCAGATAAGAGAGCAAGCGTGCGAGCCAGATATGCTAGCGAGCAAGCCAGATAAGAGAGCGAGCCAGACAAAAGAGCAAGCGAGCGAGCCAGATATGAGAGCAAGCGAGCGAGCCAGATGTGAGAGCGAGACAGATAAGAGAGCAAGCCAGACAAGAGAGCAAGCGAGTGAGCCAGATATGAGAGCAAGCGAACCAGCCAGATATGAGAGCGAGCGAGCCAGATATGAGAGCGAGCAAGACAAGAGAGAAAGCGAGCGAGCCAAATATGAGAGCAAGCGAGCGAGCCAGATATGCGAGCGAGGCAGATAAGAGAGCGAGCCAGACAAGAGAGCAAGCGAGCGATCCAAATATGAGAAAAAGCGAGCGAGCCAGATATGAGAGCAAGCGAGCGAGCCAGATATGAGAGCAAGCGAGCGAGCCAGATATGAGAGCAAGCGAGCGAGCCAGATATGAGAGCAAGCGAGCGAGCCCGATTTGAGAGCGAGCGAGCCAGATATGCGAGCGAGCCAGATAAGAGAGTGAGCCAGACAAGAGAGCAAGCAAGCGAGCCAGATATGACAGTAAGCGAGCGAGCCAGATATGAGAGCAAGCGAGCAAGCCAGATATGAGAGCGAGCGAGCCAGACATGAGAGCGAGCGAGCCAGATATGCGAGCGAGCGAGCCAGATAAGAGAATGACCCAGACAAGAGAGCAAGCGAGCCAGATGTGAGAGCAAGCTAGCCAGATATGCGAGCGAGCCATAAAAGAGAGCGAGACAGACAAGAGAGCAAGCGAGCGAGCCAGATATGAGAGCGAGCTAGCAAGGCAGCTATAAGAGCGAGCCAGATAAGAGAGCGAGCCAGACAAGAGAGCAAGCGAGCCAGATATGAGAGCAAGCGAGCCAGCTAGATGTGAGAGCGAGCGAGCCAGATATGCGAGCGAGCCAGATAAGAGAGCGAGCCAGACAAGAGAGCAAGGGAACGAGCCAGATATGAGAGCGAGCGAGCGAGCCGGATATGAGAGCGAGCAAGCAAGATATGAGAGCAAGCGAGCGAGCCAGATTTGAGAGCAAGCAAGCCAGATATGCGAGCGAGCCATAAAAGAGAGCGAGACAGACGAGAGCAAGCGAGCGAGCCAGATATGAGAGCAAGCGAGCCAGCCAGAAATGAGAGCAAGCGAGCCAGCCAGATGTGAGAGCGAGCGAGCCAGATATGCGAGCAAGCCAGACAAGAGAGCAAGCGAGAAAGCCAGATATGAGAGCGAGCAAGCCAGATAAGAGAGCAAGCCAGACAAGAGAGCAAGCGTGCGAGCCAGATATGCTAGCGAGCTAGCCAGATAAGAGAGCGAGCCAGACAAGAGAGCAAGCGAGCGAGCCAGATATGAGAGCAAGCGAGCCAGACAGATATGAGAGCAAGCGAGCCAGATAAGAGAGCGAGCAAGACAAGAGAGCAAGCGAGCTAGCCAGATATGAGAGCAAGCGAGCGAGCCAGATTTGAGAGCGAGCGAGCCAGATATGCGAGCGAGCCAGATAAGAGAGCGAGCCAGACAAGAGAGCAAGCGAGCGAGCCAGATATGAGAGCAAGCGAGCGAGCCGGATATTAGAGCAAGCGAGCAAGCCAGATATGAGAGCAAGCGAGCGAGCCAGATTTGAGAGCGAGTGAGCCAGATATGCGAGCGAGCCATAAAAGAGAGAGAGACAGACAAGAGAGCAAGCGAGCGAGCCAGATATGAGAGCAAGCGAGCCAGCCAGAAATGAGAGCAAGCGAGCCAGCCAGATGTGAGAGCGAGCGAGCCAGATATGCGAGCAAGCCAGATAAGAGAGCGAGCCAGACAAGAGAGCAAGCGAGAAAGCCAGATATGAGAGCGAGAGAGCCAGACATGAGAGCAAGCGAGCGAGCCAGATATGAGAGCGATCGAGCCAGATAAGAGAGCGAGCCAGACAAGAGAGCAAGCGAGCAAGCCAGATATGAGAGCAAGCAAGCAAGCCAGATATGAGAGAGAGCCAGATAAGAGAGCGAACTAGACAAGAAAGCAAGCGAGAAAGCCAGATATGAGAGCGAGCGAGCCAGACATGAGAGCAAGCGAGCGAGCCAGATATGAGAGCGAGCGAGCCAGACATGAGAGCAAGCGAGCGAGCCAGATATGAGAGCGAGCGAGCCAGATAAGAGACCAAGCCAGACAAGAGAGCAAGCGTGCGAGCCAGATATGCTAGCGAGCAAGCCAGATAAGAGAGCGAGCCAGACAAGAGAGCAAGCGAGCGAGCCAGATATGAGAGCAAGCGAACCGGCCAGATATGAGAGCGAGCGAGCCAGATAAGAGAGCGAGCAAGACAAGAGAGAAAGCGAGCTAGCCAAATATGAGAGCAAGCGAGCGAGCCAGATTTGAGAGCTAGCGAGCCAGCTATGCGAGCGAGCCAGATAAGAGAGCGAGCCAGACAAGAGAGCAAGCGAGCAAGCCAGATATGAGAACAAGCCAGATAAGAGAGCGACCAGACAAGAGAGCAAGTGAGAAAGCCAGATATGAGAGCGAGCGAGCCAGACATGAGAGCAAGCGAGCGAGCCAGATATGAGAGCGATCGAGCCAGATAAGAGAGCAAGCCAGACAAGAGAGCAAGCGTGCGAGCCAGATATGAGAGCAAGCGAGCGAGCCAGATGTGAGAGCGAGACAGATAAGAGAGCAAGCCAGACAAGAGAGCAAGCGAGCGAGCCAGATATGCTAGCGAGCAAGCCAGATAAGAGAGTGAGCCAGACAAGAGAGCAAGTGAGCCAAATGTGAGAGCGAGCGAGCAAGATATGCGAGCGAGCCAGATAAGAGAGCGAGCCAGACAAGAGAGCAGCGAGCGAGCCAGATATTAGAGCAAGCGAGCAAGCCAGATGTGAGAGAGAGCGAGGCAGATAAGAGAGTGAGCCAGACAATTAAGCAAGCGAGCGAGCCAGATATGAGAGCGAGCAAGCCAGATAAGAGAGCGAGCAAGACAAGAGAGCAAGCGAGCTAGCCAGATATGAGAGCAAGCGAGCTAGCCAGATATGAGAGCAAGCGAGCGAGCCAGATTTGAGAGCGATCGAGCCAGATAAGAGAGCAAGCGTGCGAGCCAGATATGCAAGCGAGCAAGCCAGATAAGAGAGCGAGCCAGACAAAAGAGCAAGCGAGCAAGCCAGATATGAGAGCAAGCGAGCAAGCCAGATATGAGAGCAAGCGAGCGAGCCAGATTTGAGAGCGAGCGAGCCAGATATACGAGCGAGACAGATAAGAGAGCGAGACAGACAAGAGAGCAAGCGAGCGAGCCAGATATGAGAGCAAGCGAGCAAGCCAGATATGAGAGGAAGCGAGCGAGCCAGATTTGAGAGCGAGCGAGCCAGATATGCGAGCGAGCCATAAAAGAGAGCGAGACAGACAAGAGAGCAAGCGAGCGAGCCAGATATGAGAGCAAGCGAGCCAGCCAGAAATGAGAGCAAGCGAGCCAGCCAGATGTGAGAGCGAGCGAGCCAGATATGCGAGCAAGCCAGATAAGAGAGCGAGCCAGACAAGAGAGCAAGCGAGAAAGCCAGATATGAGAGCGAGCGAGCCAGACATGAGAGCAAGCGAGCGAGCCAGATATGAGAGCGATCGAGCAAGATAAGAGAGCAAGCGTGCGAGCCAGATATGCTAGCGAGCAAGCCAGATAAGAGAGCGAGCCAGACAAAAGAGCAAGCGAACGAACCAGATATGAGAGCAAGCGAGCAAGCCAGATGTGAGAGCGATCGAGCAAGATAAGAGAGCAAGCGTGCGAGCCAGATATGCTAGCGAGCAAGCCAGATAAGAGAGCGAGCCAGACAAAAGAGCAAGCGAACGAACCAGATATGAGAGCAAGCGAGCAAGCCAGATGTGAGAGCGAGACAGATAAGAGAGCAAGCCAGACAAGAGAGCAAGCGTGCGAGCCAGATATGCTAGCGAGCAAGCCAGATAAGAGAGCGAGCCAGACAAGAGAGCAAGCGAGCGAGCCAGACAGATATGAGAGATATGCTAGCGAGCAAGCCGGATATGCGAGCAAGCCAGATAAGAGAGCGAGCCAGACAAGAGAGCAAGCTAGAAAGCCAGATATGAGAGCGAGCGAGCCAGACATGAGAGCAAGCGAGCGAGCCAGATATGAGAGCGATCGAGCCAGATAAGAGAGCGAGCCAGACAAGAGAGCAAGCGAGCGAGCCAGATATGAGAGCAAGCGAGCTAACCAGATATGAGAGCAAGCGAGCGAGCCAGATTTGAGAGCGAGCGAGCCAGATATGAGAGCGAGCCAGATAAGAGAGCGAGCCAGACAAGAGAGCAAGCGAGAAAGCCAGATATGAGAGCGAGCGAGCCAGACATGAGAGCAAGGGAGCGAGCCAGATATGAGAGCGAGCGAGCCAGATAAGAGACCAAGCCAGACAAGAGAGCAAGCGTGCGAGCCAGATATGCTAGCGAGCTAGCCAGATAAGAGAGCGAGCCAGACAAGAGAGCAACCGAGCGAACCAGATATGAGAGCAAGCGAGCCAGCCAGATATGAGAGCGAGCGAGCCAGATAAGAGAGCGAGAAAGACAAGAGAGCAAGCGAGCTAGCCAGATATGAGAGCAAGCGAGCGAGCCAGATTTGAGAGCGAGCGAGCCAGATATGCGAGCGAGCCAGATAAGAGAGCGAGCCAGACAAGAGAGCAAGCGAGCGAGCCAGATATGAGAGCAAGCGAGCAAGCCAGATATGAGAGCAAGCGAGCGAGCCAGATTTGAGAGCGAGCGAGCCAGATATGCGAGCGAGCCATAAAAGAGAGCGAGACAGACAAGAGAGCAAGCGAGCGAGCCAGATATGAGAGCAAGCGAGCCAGCCAGAAATGAGAGCAAGCGAGCCAGCCAGATGTGAGAGCGAGCGAGCCAGATATGCGAGTGAGCCAGATATGAGAGCAAGCGAGCCAGCCAGATATGAGAGCGAGCGAGCCAGATAAGAGAGCGAGCAAGACAAGAGAGCAAACGAGCTAGCCAGATATGAGAGCATGCGAGCTAGCCAGATATGAGAGCAAGCAAGCGAGCCAGATTTGAGAGTGAGCGCGCAAGATATGCGAGCGAGCCAGATAAGAGAGCGAGCCAGACAAGAGAGCAAGCGAGCGAGCCAGATATGAGAGCAAGCGAGCAAGCTAGATATGAGAGCGAGCGAGCCAGACATGAGACGGAGCGAGTAAGATATGAGAGCGAGCGAACCAGATATGCGTGCGAGCAAGCGAGCAAGCCAGATGTGAGAGCGAGCAAGCCAGATATGCGAGCGAGCTATAAAAGAGAGCGAGACAGAAAAGAGAGCAAACGAGCGAACCAGATATGAGAGCAAGCTAGCAAGCCAGATATGAGAGCGAGCCAGATAAGAGAGCGAGCCAGACAAGAGAGCAAGCGAGCGAGCCAAATATGAGAGCAAGCGAGCCAGCTAGATGTGAGAGCGAGCGAGCCAGATATATGAGCGAGCCAGATAAGAGAGCGAGCCAGACAAGAGAGCAAGCGAGCGAGCCAGATATGAGAGCAAGCGAGCGAGCCAGATATGAGAGCGAGCGAGCCAGATAAGAGAGCAAGCCAGACAAGAGAGCAAGCGTGCAAGCCAGATATGCTAGCGAGCAAGCCAGATAAGAGAGCGAGCCAGACAAGAGAGCAAGCGAACCAGCCAGATATGAGAGCGAGCAAGCCAGATAAGAAAGCGAGCAAGACAAGAGAGAAAGCGAGCTAGCCAAATATGAGAGCAAGCGAGCGAGCCAGATATGAGAGCGAGCGAGCCAGATATGCGAGCGAGCCAGATAAGAGAGCGAGCCAGACAAGAGAGCAAGCGAGCGAGCCAGATATGAGAACAAGCGAGCGAGCCAGATATGAGAGCAAGTGAGCGAGCCAGATATGAGAGCAAGCGAGCAAGCCAGATATGAGAGCAAGCGAGCAAGCCAGATATGAGAGCGAGCGAGCTAGACATGAGAGCGAGCGAGCCAGATATGCGAGCGAGCGAGCCAGATAAGAGAGCGAGCCAGACAAGAGAGCAAGCGAGCGAGCCAGATGTGAGAGCAAGGGAGCCAGATATGCGAGCGAGCCATAAAAGAGAGCGAGACAGACAAGAGAGCAAGCGAGCGAGCCAGATATGAGAGCGAGCTAGCAAGGCAGATATAAGAGCGAGCCAGATAAGAAAGCGAGCCAGACAAGAGAGCAAGCGAGCCAGATATGAGAGCAAGGGAGCCAGCTAGATGTGAGAGCGAGCGAGCCAGGTATGAGAGCGAGCCAGATAAGAGAGCGAGCCAGACAAGAGAGCAAGCGAGAAAGCCAGATATGAGAGCGAGCGAGCCAGACATAAGAGCAAGCGAGCGAGCCAGATATGAGAGCGAGCGAGCCAGATAAGAGACCAAGCCAGACAAGAGAGCAAGCGTGCGAGCCAGATATGCTAGCGAGCCAGAGAAGAGAGCGAGCCAAACAAGAGAGCAAGTGAGCGTGCCAGATTTGAGAGCGAGCGAGCCAGATATGCGAGCGAGCCAGAGAAGAGAGCGAGCCAAACAAGAGAGCAAGCGAGCGAGCCAGATATGAGAAAAAGCGAGCGAGCCAGATATGAGAGCAAGCGAGCGAGCCAGATATGAGAGCAAGCGAGCAAGCCAGATATGAGAGCAAGCGAACGAGCCAGATGTGAGAGCGAGACAGATAAGAGAGCAAGCCAGACAAGAGAGCAAGCGAGCGAGCCAGATATGCTAGCGAGCAAGCCAGATAAGAGAGTGAGCCAGACAAGAGAGCAAGTGAGCCAAATGTAAGAGCGAGCGAGTAAGATATGCGAGCGAGCCAGATAAGAGAGCGAGCCAGACAAGAGAGCAGCGAGCGAGCCAGATATTAGAGCAAGCGAGCAAGCCAGATGTGAGAGAGAGCGAGGCAGATAAGAGAGTGAGCCAGACAATTAAGCAAGCGAGCGAGCCAGATATGAGAGCAAGCGAGCGATCCAGATATGAGAGCGAGCCAGACATGAGAGTGAGCGAGCCAGACATGAGAACGAGCAAGCCAGATATGAGAGCGAGCAAGACAAGAGAGCAAGCGAGCTAGCCAGATATGAGAGCAAGCGAGCTAGCCAGATATGAGAGCAAGCGAGCCAGATTTGAGAGCGAGCGAGCCAGATATGAGAGCGAGCCAGATAAGAGAGCGAGCCAGACAAGAGAGCAAGCGAGAAAGCCAGATATGAGAGCGAGCGAGCCAGACATGAGAGCAAGCGAGCGAGCCAGATATGAGAGCGAGCGAGCCAGATAAGAGACCAAGCCAGACAAGAGAGCAAGCGTGCGAGCCAGATATGCTAGCGAGCTAGCCAGATAAGAGAGCGAGCCAGACAAGAGAGCAAGCGAGCGAACCAGATATGAGAGCAAGCGAGCCAGCCAGATATGAGAGCGAGCGAGCCAGATAAGAGAGCGAGCAAGACAAGAGAGCAAGCGAGCTAGCCAGATATGAGAGCAAGCGAGCGAGCCAGATTTGAGAGCGAGCGAGCCAGATATGCGAGCGAGCCAGATAAGAGAGCGAGCCAGACAAGAGAGCAAGCGAGCGAGCCAGATATGAGAGCAAGCGAGCAAGCCAGATATGAGAGCAAGCGAGCGAGCCAGATTTGAGAGCGAGCGAGCCAGATATGCGAGCGAGCCATAAAAGAGAGCGAGACAGACAAGAGAGCAAGCGAGCGAGCCTGATATGAGAGCAAGCGAGCCAGCCAGAAATGAGAGCAAGCGAGCCAGCCAGATGTGAGAGCGAGCGAGCCAGATATGCGAGCAAGCCAGATAAGAGAGCGAGCCAGACAAGAGAGCAAGCGAGAAAGCCAGATATGAGAGCGAGCGAGCCAGACATGAGAGCAAGCGAGCGAGCCAGATATGAGAGCGATCGAGCAAGATAAGAGAGCAAGCGTGCGAGCCAGATATGCTAGCGAGCAAGCCAGATAAGAGAGCGAGCCAGACAAAAGAGCAAGCGAACGAACCAGATATGAGAGCAAGCGAGCGAGCCAGATGTGAGAGCGAGACAGATATGAGAGCAAGCCAGACAAGAGAGCAAGCGTGCGAGCCAGATATGCTAGCGAGCAAGCCAGATAAGAGAGCAAGCCAGACAAGAGAGCAAGCGAGCGAGCCAGACAGATATGAGAGATATGCTAGCGAGCAAGCCAGATATGCGAGCAAGCCAGATAAGAGAGCGAGCCAGACAAGAGAGCAAGCTAGAAAGCCAGATATGAGAGCGAGCGAGCCAGACATGAGAGCAAGCGAGCGAGCCAGATATGAGAGCGATCGAGCCAGATAAGAGAGCGAGCCAGACAAGAGAGCAAGCGAGCGAGCCAGATATGAGAGCAAGCGAGCAAGCCAGATATGAGAGAGAGCCAGATAAGAGAGCGAACCAGACAAGAGAGCAAGCGAGAAAGCCAGATATGAGAGCGAGCGAGCCAGACATGAGAGCAAGCGAGCGAGCCAGATATGAGAGCAAGCGAGCCAGATATGAGACCAAGCCAGACAAGAGAGCAAGCGTGCGAGCCAGATATGCTAGCGAGCAAGCCAGATAAGAGAGCGAGCCAGACAAGAGAGCAAGCGAGCGAGCCAGATATGAGAGCAAGCGAACCAGCCAGATATGAGAGCGAGCGAGCCAGATAAGAGAGCGAGCAAGACAATAGAGAAAGCGAGCTAGCCAAATATGAGAGCAAGCGAGCGAGCCAGATTTGAGAGCTAGCGAGCCAGATATGCGAGCGAGCCAGATAAGAGAGCGAGCCAGACAAGAGAGCAAGCGAGCGAGCCAGATATGAGAACAAGCGAGCAAGCCAGATATGAGAGCGAGCCAGATAAGAGAGCGACCATACAAGAGAGCAAGTGAGAAAGCCAGATATGAGAGCGATCGAGCCAGATAAGAGAGCAAGCCAGACAAGAGAGCAAGCGTGCGAGCCAGATATGCTAACGAGCAAGCCAGATAAGAGAGCGAGCCAGACAAGAGAGCAAGCGAGCGAGCCAGATATGAGAGCAAGCGAGCGAGCCAGATGTGAGAGCGAGACAGATAAGAGAGCAAGCCAGACAAGAGAGCAAGCATGCGAGCCAGATATGCTAGCGAGCAAGCCAGATAAGAGAGCGAGCCAGACAAGAGAGCAAGCGAGCGAGCCAGATATGAGAGTAAGCGAACCAGCCAGATATGAGAGCGAGCGAGCCAGATATGCGAGCGAGCCAGATAAGAGAGCGAGCCAGACAAGAGAGCAAGCGAGCGAGCCAGATATGAGAGCAAGCGAGCGAGCCGGATATGAGAGCAAGCGAGCAAGCCAGATATGAGAGCAAGCGAGCGAGCCAGATTTGAGAGCGAGTGAGCCAGATATGCGTGCGAGCCATAAAAGAGAGCGAGACAGACAAGAGAGCAAGCAAGCGAGCCAGATATGAGAGCAAGCGAGCCAGCCAGAAATGAGAGCAAGCGAGCCAGCCAGATGTGAGAGCGAGCGAGCCAGATATGCGAGCAAGCCAGATAAGAGAGCGAGCCAGACAAGAGAGCAAGCGAGAAAGCCAGATATGAGAGCGAGAGAGCCAGACATGAGAGCAAGCGAGCGAGCCAGATATGAGAGCGATCGAGCCAGATAAGAGAGCGAGCCAGACAAGAGAGCAAGCGAGCGAGCCAGATATGAGAGCAAGCGAGCAAGCCAGATATGAGAAAGAGCCAGATAAGAGAGCGAACTAGACAAGAGAGCAAGCGAGAAAGCCAGATATGAGAGCGAGCAAGCCAGACATGAGAGCAAGCGAGCGAGCCAGATATGAGAGTGAGCGAGCCAGACATGAGAGCAAGCGAGCGAGCCAGATATGAGAGCGAGCGAGCCAGATAAGAGACCAAGCCAGACAAGAGAGCAAGCGTGCGAGCCAGATATGCTAGCGAGCAAGCCAGATAAGAGAGCGAGCCAGACAAGAGAGCAAGCGAGCGAGCCAGATATGAGAGCAAGCGAACCGGCCAGATATGAGAGCGAGCGAGCCAGATAAGAGAGCGAGCAAGACAAGAGAGAAAGCGAGCTAGCCAAATATGAGAGCAAGCGAGCGAGCCAGATTTGAGAGCTAGCGAGCCAGCTATGCGAGCGAGCCAGATAAGAGAGCGAGCCAGACAAGAGAGCAAGCGAGCGAGCCAGATATGAGAACAAGCGAGCGAGCCAGATATGAAAGCAAGCGAGCGAGCCAGATATGAGAGCAAGCGAGCAAGCCAGATATGAGAGCAAGCGAGCGAGCCAGATGTTAGAGCGAGACAGATAAGAGAGCAAGCCAGACAAGAGAGCAAGCGAGCGAGCCAGATATGCTAGCGAGCAAGCCAGATAAGAGAGTGAGACAGACAAGAGAGCAAGTGAGCCAAATGTAAGAGCGAGCGAGTAAGATATGCGAGCGAGCCAGATAAGAGAGCGAGCCAGACAAGAGAGCAGCGAGCGAGCCAGATATTAGAGCAAGCGAGCAAGCCAGATGTGAGAGAGAGCGAGGCAGATAAGAGAGTGAGCCAGACAATTAAGCAAGCGAGCGAGCCAGATATGAGAGCAAGCGAGCGATCCAGATATGAGAGCGAGCCAGACATGACAGTGAGCGAGCCAGACATGAGAACGAGCAAGCCAGATATGAGAGCGAGCAAGACAAGAGAGCAAGCGAGCTAGCCAGATATGAGAGCAAGCGAGCTAGCCAGATATGAGAGCAAGCGAGCGAGCCAGATTTGAGAGCGGGCGAGCCAGATATGCGAGCGAGTCAGATAAGAGAGCGAGCCAGACAAGAGAGCAAGCGAGCGAGCCAGATATGAGAGCAAGCCAGATATGGGAGAGAGCGAGCCAGACATGAGAGCGAGCGAGTAAGATATGAAAGCGAGCGAGCCAGATATGAGAGCGAACGAGCCAGATAAGAGAGCAAGCCAGACAAGAGAGCAAGCGAGCGAGCCAGATATGAGAGCAAGCGAGCCAGACAGATATGAGAGCAATCGAGCCAGATAAGAGAGCGAGCAAGACAAGAGAGCAAGCGAGCTATCCAGATATGAGAGCAAGCGAGCGAGCCAGATTTGAGAGCGAGCGAGCCAGATATACGAGCGAGACAGATAAGAGAGCGAGCCAGACAAGAGAGCAAGCGAGCGAGCCAGATATGAGAGCAAGCGAGCGAGCCGGATATGAGAGCAAGCGAGCAAGCCAGATATGAGAGCAAGCGAGCGAGCCAGATTTGAGAGCGAGTGAGCCAGATATGCGTGCGAGCCATAAAAGAGAGCGAGACAGACAAGAGAGCAAGCAAGCGAGCCAGATATGAGAGCAAGCGAGCCAGCCAGAAATGAGAGCAAGCGAGCCAGCCAGATGTGAGAGCGAGCGAGCCAGATATGCGAGCAAGCCAGATAAGAGAGCGAGCCAGACAAGAGAGCAAGCGAGAAAGCCAGATATGAGAGCGAGAGAGCCAGACATGAGAGCAAGCGAGCGAGCCAGATATGAGAGCGATCGAGCCAGATAAGAGAGCGAGCCAGACAAGAGAGCAAGCGAGCGAGCCAGATATGAGAGCAAGCGAGCAAGCCAGATATGAGAAAGAGCCAGATAAGAGAGCGAACTAGACAAGAGAGCAAGCGAGAAAGCCAGATATGAGAGCGAGCAAGCCAGACATGAGAGCAAGCGAGCGAGCCAGATATGAGAGTGAGCGAGCCAGACATGAGAGCAAGCGAGCGAGCCAGATATGAGAGCGAGCGAGCCAGATAAGAGACCAAGCCAGACAAGAGAGCAAGCGTGCGAGCCAGATATGCTAGCGAGCAAGCCAGATAAGAGAGCGAGCCAGACAAGAGAGCAAGCGAGCGAGCCAGATATGAGAGCAAGCGAACCGGCCAGATATGAGAGCGAGCGAGCCAGATAAGAGAGCGAGCAAGACAAGAGAGAAAGCGAGCTAGCCAAATATGAGAGCAAGCGAGCGAGCCAGATTTGAGAGCTAGCGAGCCAGCTATGCGAGCGAGCCAGATAAGAGAGCGAGCCAGACAAGAGAGCAAGCGAGCAAGCCAGATATGAGAACAAGCCAGATAAGAGAGCGACCAGACATGAGAGCAAGCGAGCGAGCCAGATATGAGAGCGATCGAGCCAGATAAGAGAGCAAGCCAGACAAGAGAGCAAGCGTGCGAGCCAGATATGAGAGCAAGCGAGCGAGCCAGATGTGAGAGCGAGACAGATAAGAGAGCGAGCCAGACAAGAGAGCAAGCGAGCGAGCCAGATATGAGAAAAAGCGAGCGAGCCAGATATGAGAGCAAGCGAGCGAGCCAGATATGAGAGCAAGCGAGCAAGCCAGATATGCGAGCAAGCGAGCGAGCCAGATTTGAGAGCAAGCGAGCCAGATATGCGAGCGAGCCAGATAAGAGAGTGAGCCAGACAAGAGAGCAAGCGAGCGAGCCAGATATGAGAGTAAGCGAGCGAGCCAGATATGAGAGCAAGCGAGCAAGCCAGATATGAGAGCGAAGCGAGCCAGACATGAGAGCGAGCGAGCCAGATATGCGAGCGAGCGAGCCAGAAAAGAGAGCGAGCCAGACAAGAGAGCAAGCGAGCGAGCAAGATGTGAGAGCAAGCTAGCCAGATATGCGAGCGAGCCATAAAAGAGAGCGAGACAGACAAGAGAGCAAGCGAGCGAGCCAGATATGAGAGCGAGCTAGCAAGGCAGATATAAGAGCGAGCCAGATAAGAGAGCGAGCCAGACAAGAGAGCAAGCGAGCCAGATATGAGAGCAAGCGAGCCAGCTAGATGTGAGAGCGAGCGAGCCAGGTATGCGAGCGAGCCAGATAAGAGAGCGAGCCAGACAAGAGAGCATGCGAGAAAGCCAGATATGAGAGCGAGCCAGACATGAGAGCAAGCGAGCGAGCCAGATATGAGAGCGAGCGAGCCAGATAAGAGAGCAAGCCAGATAAGAGAGCAAGCGTGCGAGCCAGATATGCTAGCGAGCAAGATAGATAAGAGAGCGAGCCAGACAAGAGAGCAAGCGAGCGAGCCAGATATGAGAGCAAGCGAGCCAGCCAGATATGAGAGCGAGCGAGCCAGATAAGAGAGCGAGCAAGACAAGAGAGCAAGCGAGCTAGCCAGATATGAGAGCAAGCGAGCGAGCCAGATTTGAGAGCGAGCGAGCCAGATATGCGAGCGAGCCAGATAAGAGAGCGAGCCAGACAAGAGAGCAAGCGAGCAAGCCAGATATGCAAGCGAGCGAGCCGAATATGAGAGCAAGCGAGCAAGCCAGATATGAGAGTGAGCGAGCATGCCAGATATGAGAGCAAGCGAGCGAGCCAGATATGCAAACGAGCCATAAAAGAGAGTGAGACAGACAAGAGAGGAAGCGAGTGAGAAAGATATGAGAGCAAGCGAGCCAGCCAGAAATGAGAGCAAGCAAGCCAGATGTGAGAGCGAGCAAGCCAGATATGCGAGCGAGCCAGATATGCGAGCGAGCCAGATAAGAGAGCGAGCCAGACAAGAGAGCAAGCGAGAAAGCCAGATATGAGAGTGAGCCAGACATGAGAGCAAGCGAGCGAGCCAGACATGAGAGCAAGCGAGCGAGCCAGATATGAAAGCGAGCGAGCCAGATAAGAGAGCAAGTCAGACAAGAGAGCAAGCGTGCGAGCCAGATATGCTAGCGAGCAAACCAGATAAGAGAGCGAGCCAGACAAGAGAGCAAGCGAGCGAGCCAGATATGAGAGCAAGCGAGCCAGCCAGATATGAGAGCGAGCGAGCCAGATAAGAGAGCGAGCAAGACAAGAGAGCAAGAGAGCTAGCCACATTTGAGAGCAAGCGAGCGAGCCAGATGTGAGAGCAAGCGAGCAAGATATGCGAGCGAGCCAGATAAGAGAGCGAGCCAGACAAGAGAGCAGCGAGCAAGCCAGATGTGAGAGAGAGCAAGCCAGATAAGAGAGCGAGCCAGACAATTAAGCAAGCGAGCGAGCCAGATATGAGAGCAAGAGAGCCAGATATGAGAGCAAGCGAGCTAGCCAGATATGAGAGCAAGCGAGCCAGCCAGATATGAGAGCGAGCGAGCCAGATAAGAGAGCGAGCAAGACAAGAGAGCAAGCGAGCAAGCCAGATATGAGAGCAAGCGAGCTAGCCAGATATGAGAGCAAGCGAGCGAGCCAGATTTGAGAGCGAGCGAGCCAGATATGCGAGCAAGTCAGATAAGAGAGCGAGCCAGACAAGAGAGCAAGCGAGCGAGCCAGATATGAGAGCAAGCCAGATATGAGAGCGAGGTAGCCAGACATGAGAGCGAGCGAGTAAGATATGAAAGTGAGCGAGCCAGATATGAGAGCGAACGAGCCAGACATGAGAGCAAGCGAGCGAGCCACATTTGAGAGCAAGCGAGCGAGCCAGATGTGAGAGCGAGCGAGCAAGATATGCGAGCGAGCCAGATAAGAGAGCGAGCCAGACAATTAAGCAAGCGAGCGAGCCAGATATGAGAACAAGAGAGCCAGATATGAGAGCAAGCGAGCGAGCCAGATATGAGAGCAAGCGAGCCAGCCAGATATGAGAGCGAGCTAGCCAGATAAGAGAGCGAGCAAGACTAGAGAGCAAACGAGCTAGCCAGATATGAGAGCAAGCGAGCTAGCCAGATATGAGAGCAAGCGAGCAAGCCAGATATGAGAGCGAGCGAGCGAGCCAGATGTGAGAGCGAGCGAGCAAGATATGCGAGCGAGCCAGATAAGAGAGCGAGCCAGACAATTAAGCAAGCGAGCGAGCCAGATATGAGAGCAAGAGAGCCAGATATGAGAGCAAGCGAGCCAGCCAGATATGAGAGCGAGCGAGCCAGATAAGAGAGCGAGCCAGACAATTAAGCAAGCGAGCGAGCCAGATATGAGAGCAAGAGGGCCAGATATGAGAGCAAGCGAGCGAGCCAGATATGAGAGCAAGCGAGCCAGCCAGATATGAGAGCGAGCGAGCCAGATAAGAGAGCGAGCAAGACAAGAGAGCAAACGAGCTAGCCAGATATGAGAGCAAGCGAGCTAGCCAGATATGAGAGCAAGCAAGCGAGCCAGATTTGAGAGTGAGCGCGCAAGATATGCGAGCGAGCCAGATAAGAGAGCGAGCCAGACAAGAGAGCAAGCGAGCGAGCCAAATATGAGAGCAAGCGAGCAAGCTAGATATGAGAGCGAGCGAGCCAGACATGAGACGGAGCGAGTAAGATATGAGAGCGAGCGAACCAGATATGCGTGCGAGCAAGCGAGCGAGCCAGATGTGAGAGCGAGAAAGCCAGATATGCGAGCGAGCTATAAAAGAGAGCGAGACAGAAAAGAGAGCAAACGAGCGAACCAGATATGAGAGCAAGCTAGCAAGCCAGATATGAGAGCGAGCCAGATAAGAGAGCGAGCCAGACAAGAGAGCAAGCGAGCGAGCCAAATATGAGAGCAAGCGAGCCAGCTAGATGTGAGAGCGAGCGAGCCAGATATATGAGCGAGCCAGATAAGAGAGTGAGCCAGACAAGAGAGCAAGCGAGCGAGCCAGATATGAGAGCAAGCGAGCGAGCCAGATATGAGAGCGAGCGAGCCAGATAAGAGAGCAAGCCAGACAAGAGAGCAAGCGTGCAAGCCAGATATGCTAGCGAGCAAGCCAGATAAGAGAGCGAGCCAGACAAGAGAGCAAGCGAACCAGCCAGATATGAGAGCGAGCAAGCCAGATAAGAGAGCGAGCAAGACAAGAGAGAAAGCGAGCTAGCCAAATATGAGAGCAAGCTAGCGAGCCAGATATGAGAGCGAGCCAGATAAGAGAGCGAGCCAGACAAGAGAGCAAGCGAGCGAGCCAGATATGAGAACAAGCGAGCGAGCCAGATATGAGAGCAAGTGAGCGAGCCAGATATGAGAGCAAGCGAGCAAGCCAGATATGAGAGCAAGCGAGCAAGCCAGATATGAGAGCGAGCGAGCCAGACATGAGAGCGAGCGAGCCAGATATGCGAGCGAGCGAGCCAGATAAGAGAGCGAGCCGGACAAGAGAGCAAGCGAGCGAGCCAGATGTGAGAGCAAGGGAGCCAGATATGCGAGCGAGCCATAAAAGAGAGCGAGACAGACAAGAGAGCAAGCGAGCGAGCCAGATATGAGAGCGAGCTAGCAAGGCAGATATAAGAGCGAGCCAGATAAGAAAGCGAGCCAGACAAGAGAGCAAGCGAGCCAGATATGAGAGCAAGGGAGCCAGCTAGATGTGAGAGCGAGCGAGCCAGGTATGAGAGCGAGCCAGATAAGAGAGCGAGCCAGACAAGAGAGCAAGCGAGAAAGCCAGATATGAGAGCGAGCGAGCCAGACATGAGAGCAAGCGAGCGAGCCAGATATGAGAGCGAGCGAGCCAGATAAGAGAGCGAGCCAGACAAGAGAGCAAGCGAGTGAACCAGATATGAGAGCAAGCGAGCCAGCCAGATATGAGAGCGAGCGAGCCAGATAAGAGAGCGAGCAAGACAAGAGAGCAAGCGAGCTAGCAAGATATGAGAGCAAGCGAGCGAGCCAGATTTGAGAGCGAGCGAGCCAGATATGCGAGCGAGCCAGATAAGAGAGCGAGCCAGACAAGAGAGCAAGCGAGCGAGCCAGATATGAGAGCAAGCGAGCAAGCCAGATATGAGAGCAAGCGAGCGAGCCAAATTTGAGAGCGAGCGAGCCAGATATGCGAGCGAACCATAAAAGAGAGCGAGACAGACAAGAGAGCAAGCGAGCGAGCCAGATATGAGAGCAAGCGAGCCAGCCAGAAATGAGAGCAAGCGAGCCAGCCAGATGTGAGAGCGAGCGAGCCAGATATGCGAGCAAGCCAGATAAGAGAGCGAGCCAGACAAGAGAGTAAGCGAGAAAGCCAGATATGAGAGCGAGCGAGCCAGACATGAGAGCAAGCGAGCGAGCCAGATATGAGAGCGATCGAGCAAGATAAGAGAGCAAGCGTGCGAGCCAGATATGCTAGCGAGCAAGCCAGATAAGAGAGCGAGCCAGACAAAAGAGCAAGCGAACGAACCAGATATGAGAGCAAGCGAGCGAGCCAGATGTGAGAGCGAGACAGAAAAGAGAGCAAGCCAGACAAGAGAGCAAGCGTGCGAGCCAGATATGCTAGCGAGCAAGCCAGATAAGAGAGCGAGCCAGACAAGAGAGCAAGCTAGCGAGCCAGACAGATATGAGAGATATGCTAGCGAGCAAGCCAGATATGCGAGCAAGCCAGATAAGAGAGCGAGCCAGACAAGAGAGCAAGCTAGAAAGCCAGATATGAGAGCGAGCGAGCCAGACATGAGAGCAAGCGAGCGAGCCAGATATGAGAGCGATCGAGCAAGATAAGAGAGCAAGCGTGCGAGCCAGATATGCTAGCGAGCAAGCCAGATAAGAGAGCGAGCCAGACAAAAGAGCAAGCGAACGAACCAGATATGAGAGCAAGCGAGCGAGCCAGATGTGAGAGCGAGACAGATAAGAGAGCAAGCCAGACAAGAGAGCAAGCGTGCGAGCCAGATATGCTAGCGAGCAAGCCAGATAAGAGAGCGAGCCAGACAAGAGAGCAAGCGAGCGAGCCAGACAGATATGAGAGATATGCTAGCGAGCAAGCCAGATATGCGAGCAAGCCAGATAAGAGAGCGAGCCAGACAAGAGAGCAAGCTAGAAAGCCAGATATGAGAGCGAGCGAGCCAGACATGAGAGCAAGCGAGCGAGCCAGATATGAGAGTGATCGAGCCAGATAAGAGAGCGAGCCAGACAAGAGAGCAAGCGAGCGAGCCAGATATGAGAGCAAGCGAGCAAGCCAGATATGAGAGAGAGCCAGATAAGAGAGCGAACCAGACAAGAGAGCAAGCGAGAAAGCCAGATATGAGAGCGAGCGAGCCAGACATGAGAGCAAGCGAGCGAGCCAGATATGAGAGCAAGCGAGCCAGATATGAGACCAAGCCAGACAAGAGAGCAAGCGTGCGAGCCAGATATGCTAGCGAGCAAGCCAGATAAGAGAGCGAGCCAGACAAGAGAGCAAGCGAGCGAGCCAGATATGAGAGCAAGCGAACCAGCCAGATATGAGAGCGAGCGAGCCAGATAAGAGAGCGAGCAAGACAATAGAGAAAGAGAGCTAGCCAAATATGAGAGCAAGCGAGCGAGCCAGATTTGAGAGCTAGCGAGCCAGATATGCGAGCGAGCCAGATAAGAGAGCGAGCCAGACAAGAGAGCAAGCGAGCGAGCCAGATATGAGAACAAGCGAGCAAGCCAGATATGAGAGCGAGCCAGATAAGAGAGCGACCATACAAGAGAGCAAGTGAGCAAGCCAGATATGAGAGCGAGCGAGCCAGACATGAGAGCAAGCGAGCGAGCCAGATATGAGAGCGATCGAGCCAGATAAGAGAGCAAGCCAGACAAGAGAGCAAGCGTGCGAGCCAGATATGCTAACGAGCAAGCCAGATAAGAGAGCGAGCCAGACAAGAGAGCAAGCGAGCGAGCCAGATATGAGAGCAAGCGAGCGAGCCAGATGTGAGAGCGAGACAGATAAGAGAGCAAGCCAGACAAGAGAGCAAGCGTGCGAGCCAGATATGCTAGCGAGCAAGCCAGATAAGAGAGCGAGCCAGACAAGAGAGCAAGCGAGCGAGCCAGATATGAGAGTAAGCGAACCAGCCAGATATGAGCCAGATTTGAGAGCGAGCGAGCCAGATATGCGAGCGAGTCAGATAAGAGAGCGAGCCAGACAAGAGAGCAAGCGAGCGAGCCAGATATGAGAGCAAGCCAGATATGGGAGAGAGCGAGCCAGACATGAGAGCGAGCGAGTAAGATATGAAAGCGAGCGAGCCAGATATGAGAGCGAACGAGCCAGACATGAGAGCAAGCGAGCGAGCCACATTTGAGAGCAAGCGAGCGAGCCAGATGTGAGAGCGAGCGAGCAAGATATGCGAGCGAGCCAGATAAGAGAGCGAGCCAGACAAGAGAGCAGCGAGCAAGCCAGATGTGAGAGAGAGCAAGCCAGATAAGAGAGCGAGCCAGACAATTAAGCAAGCGAGCGAGCCAGATATGAGAGCAAGAGAGCCAGATATGAGAGCAAGCGAGCGAGCCAGATATAAGAGCAAGCGAGCCATCCAGATATGAGAGCGAGCGAGCCAGATAAGAGAGCGAGCAAGACAAGAGAGCAAGCGAGCTAGCCAGATATGAGAGCAAGCGAGCTAGCTAGATATGAGAGCAAGCGAGCGAGCCAGATTTGAGAGCGAGCGAGCCAGATATGCGAGCGAGTCAGATAAGAGACCGAGCCAGACAAGAGAGCAAGCGAGCGAGCCAGATATGAGAGCAAGCCAGATATGAGAGCGAGGTAGCCAGACATGAGAGCGAGCGAGTAAGATATGAAAGCGAGCGAGCCAGATATGAGAGCGAACGAGCCAGACATGAGAGCAAGCGAGCGAACCAGATATGAGAGCAAGCGAGCCAGCCAGATATGAGAGCGAGCGAGCCAGAGAAGAGAGCGAGCCAGACAAGAGAGCAAGCGAGCGAGCCAGATATGAGAAAAAGCGAGCGAGCCAGATATGAGAGCAAGCGAGCGAGCCAGATATGAGAGCAAGCGAGCGAGCCAGATATGAGAGCAAGCGAGCGAGCCAGATTTGAGAGCGAGCGAGCCAGATATGCGAGTGAGCCAGATAAGAGAGTGAGCCAGACAAGAGAGCAAGCGAGCGAGCCAGATATGAGAGTAAGCGAGCGAGCCAGATATGAGAGCAAGCGAGCAAGCCAGATATGAGAGCGAAGCGAGCCAGACATGAGAGCGAGCGAGCCAGATATGCGAGCGAGTGAGCCAGAAAAGAGAGCGAGCCAGACAAGAGAGCAAGCGAGCGAGCCACATGTGAGAGCAAGCTAGCCAGATATGCGAGCGAGCCATAAAAGAGAGCGAGACAGACAAGAGAGCAAGCGAGCGAGCCAGATATGAGAGCGAGCTAGCAAGGCAGATATAAGAGCGAGCCAAATAAGAGAGCGAGCCAGACAAGAGAGCAAGCGAGCCAGATATGAGAGCAAGCGAGCCAGCTAGATGAGAGAGCGAGCGAGCCAGGTATGCGAGCGAGCCAGATAAGAGAGCGAGCCAGACAAGAGAGCATGCGAGAAAGCCAGATATGAGAGCGAGCCAGACATGAGAGCAAGCGAGCGAGCCAGATATGAGAGCGAGCGAGCCAGATAAGAGAGCAAGCGTGCGAGCCAGATATGCTAGCGACCAAGATAGATAAGAGAGCGAGCCAGACAAGAGAGCAAGCGAGCGAGCCAGATATGACAGCAAGCGAGCCAGCCAGATATGAGAGCGAGCGAGTCAGATAAGAGAGCGAGCAAGACAAGAGAGCAAGCGAGCTAGCCAGATATGAGAGCAAGCGAGCGAGCCAGATTTGAGAGCGAGCGAGCCAGATATGCGAGCGAGCCAGATAAGAGAGCGAGCCAGACAAGAGAGCAAGCGAGCAAGCCAGATATGCAAGCGAGCGAGCCGAATATGAGAGCAAGCGAGCAAGCCATATATGAGAGTGAGCGAGCATGCCAGATATGAGAGCAAGCGAGCGAGCCAGATATGCAAACGAGCCATAAAAGAGAGTGAGACAGACAAGAGAGGAAGCGAGTGAGCCAGATATGAAAGCAAGCGAGCCAGCCAGAAATGAGAGCAAGCAAGACAGCCAGATGTGAGAGCGAGCAAGCCAGATATGCGAGAGAGCCAGATATGCGAGCGAGCCAGATAAGAGAGCGAGCCAGACAAGAGAGCAAGCGAGAAAGCCAGATATGAGAGCGAGCCAGACATGAGAGCAAGCGAGCGAGCCAGACATGAGAGCAAGCGAGCGAGCCAGATATGAAACCGAGCGAGCCAGATAAGAGAGCAAGCCAGACAAGAGAGCAAGTGTGCGAGCCAGATATGCTAGCGAGCAAACCAGATAAGAGAGCGAGCCAGACAAGAGAGCAAGCGAGCGAGCCAGATATGAGAGCAAGCGAGCCAGCCAGATATGAGAGCGAGCGAGCCAGATAAGAGAGCGAGCAAGACAAGAGAGCAAGCGAGCTAGCCACATTTGAGAGCAAGCGAGCGAGCCAGATGTGAGAGCGAGCGAGCAAGATATGCGAGCGAGCCAGATAAGAGAGCGAGCCAGACAAGAGAGCAGCGAGCAAGCCAGATGTGAGAGAGAGCAAGCCAGATAAGAGAGCGAGCCAGACAATTAAGCAAGCGAGCGAGCCAGATATGAGAGCAAGAGAGCCAGATATGAGAGCAAGCGAGCGAGCCAGATATGAGAGCAAGCGAGCCAGCCAGATATGAGAGCGAGCGAGCCAGATAAGAGAGCGAGCAAGACAAGAGAGCAAGCGAGCTAGCCAGATATGAGAGCAAGCGAGCGAGCCAGATTTGAGAGCGAGCGAGCCAGATATGCGAGCAAGTCAGATAAGAGAGCGAGCCAGACAAGAGAGCAAGCGAGCGAGCCAGATATGAGAGCAAGCCAGATATGAGAGCGAGGTAGCCAGACATGAGAGCGAGCGAGTAAGATATGAAAGCGAGCGAGCCAGATATGAGAGCGAACGAGCCAGACATGAGAGCAAGCGAGCGAGCCACATTTGAGAGCAAGCGAGCGAGCCAGATGTGAGAGCGAGGGAGCGAGCGAGCCAGATAAGAGAGCGAGCCAGACAATTAAGCAAGCGAGCGAGCCAGATATGAGAACAAGAGAGCCAGATATGAGAGCAAGCGAGCGAGCCAGATATGAGAGCAAGCGAGCCAGCCAGATATGAGAGCGAGCTAGCCAGATAAGAGAGCGAGCAAGACAAGAGAGCAAACGAGCTAGCCAGATATGAGAGCAAGCGAGCTAGCCAGATATGAGAGCAAGCGAGCAAGCCAGATATGAGAGCGAGCGAGCGAGCCAGATGTGAGAGCGAGCGAGCAAGATATGCGAGCGAGCCAGATAAGAGAGCGAGCCAGACAATTAAGCAAGCGAGCGAGCCAGATATGAGAGCAAGAGAGCCAGATATGAGAGCTAGCGAGCCAGCCAGATATGAGAGCGAGCGAGCCAGATAAGAGAGCGAGCCAGACAATTAAGCAAGCGAGCGAGCCAGATATGAGAGCAAGAGGGCCAGATATGAGAGCAAGCGAGCGAGCCAGATATGAGAGCAAGCAAGCGAGCCAGATTTGAGAGTGAGCGCGCAAGATATGCGAGCGAGCCAGATAAGAGAGCGAGCAAGACAAGAGAGCAAACGAGCTAGCCAGATATGAGAGCAAGCGAGCTAGCCAGATATGAGAGCAAGCAAGCGAGCCAGATTTGAGAGTGAGCGCGCAAGATATGCGAGCGAGCCAGATAAGAGAGCGAGCCAGACAAGAGAGCAAGCGAGCGAGCCAGATATGAGAGCAAGCAAGCAAGCTAGATATGAGAGCGAGCGAGCCAGACATGAGACGGAGCGAGTAAGATATGAGAGCGAGCGAACCAGATATGCGTGCGAGCAAGCGAGCGAGCCAGATGTGAGAGCGAGCAAGCCAGATATGCGAGCGAGCTATAAAAGAGAGCGAGACAGAAAAGAGAGCAAACGAGCGAACCAGATATGAGAGCAAGCTAGCAAGCCAGATATAAGAGCGAGCCAGATAAGAGAGCGAGCCAGACAAGAGAGCAAGCGAGCGAGCCAAATATGAGAGCAAGCGAGCCAGCTAGATGTGAGAGCGAGCGAGCCAGATATATGAGCGAGCCAGATAAGAGAGCGAGCCAGACAAGAGAGCAAGCGAGCGAGCCAGATATGAGAGCAAGCGAGCGAGCCAGATATGAGAGCGAGCGAGCCAGATAAGAGAGCAAGCCAGACAAGAGAGCAAGCGTGCAAGCCAGATATGCTAGCGAGCAAGCCAGATAAGAGAGCGAGCCAGACAAGAGAGCAAGCGAGCGAGCCAGATATGAGAGCAAGCGAACCAGCCAGATACGAGAGCGAGCAAGCCAGATAAGAGAGCGAGCAAGACAAGAGAGAAAGCGAGCTAGCCAAATATGAGAGCAAGCGAGCGAGCCAGATATGAGAGCGAGCGAGCCAGATATGCGAGCGAGCCAGATAAGAGAGCGAGCCAGACAAGAGAGCAAGCGAGCGAGCCAGATATGAGAACAAGCGAGCGAGCCAGATATGAGAGCAAGTGAGCGAGCCAGATATGAGAGCAAGCGAGCAAGCCAGATATGAGAGCAAGCGAGCAAGCCAGATATGAGAGCGAGCGAGCCAGACATGAGAGCGAGCGAGCCAGATATGCGAGCGAGCCAGAAAAGAGAGCGAGCCAGACAAGAGAGCAAGCGAGCGAGCCAGATGTGAGAGCAAGGGAGCCAGATATGCGAGCGAGCGAGCCAGATAAGAGAGCGAGCCAGACAAGAGAGCAAGCGAGCGAGCCAGATATGAGAGCGAGCTAGCAAGGCAGATATGAGAGCGAGCCAGATAAGAAAGCGAGCCAGACAAGAGAGCAAGCGAGCCAGATATGAGAGCAAGGGAGCAAGCTAGATGTGAGAGCGAGCGAGCCAGGTATGAGAGCGAGCCAGATAAGAGAGCGAGCCAGACAAGAGAGCAAGCGAGAAAGCCAGATATGAGAGCGAGCGAGCCAGACATGAGAGCAAGCGAGCGAGCCAGATATGAGAGCGAGCGAGCCAGATAAGAGACCAAGCCAGACAAGAGAGCAAGCGTGCGAGCCAGATATGCTAGCGAGCTAGCCAGATAAGAGAGCGAGCCAGACAAGAGAGCAAGCGAGCGAACCAGATATGAGAGCAAGCGAGCCAGCCAGATATGAGAGCGAGCGAGCCAGATAAGAGAGCGAGCAAGACAAGAGAGCGAGCGAGCTAGCCAGATATGAGAGCAAGCGAGCGAGCCAGATTTGAGAGCGAGCGAGCCAGATATGCGAGCGAGCCAGATAAGAGAGCGAGCCAGACAAGAGAGCAAGCGAGCGAGCCAGATATGAGAGCAAGCGAGCAAGCCAGATATGAGAGCAAGCGAGCGAGCCAGATTTGAGAGCGAGAGAGCCAGATATGCGAGCGAGCCATAAAAGAGAGCGAGACAGACAAGAGAGCAAGCGAGCGAGCCAGATATGAGAGCAAGCGAGCCAGCCAGAAATGAGAGCAAGCGAGCCAGTCAGATGTGAGAGCGAGCGAGCCAGATATGCGAGCAAGCCAGAAAAGAGAGCGAGCCAGACAAGAGAGCAAGCGAGCGAGCCAGATATGAGAGCGAGCTAGCAAGGCAGATATAAGAGCGAGCCAGATAAGAAAGCGAGCCAGACAAGAGAGCAAGCGAGCCAGATATGAGAGCAAGGGAGCCAGCTAGATGTGAGAGCGAGCGAGCCAGGTATGAGAGCGAGCCAGATAAGAGAGCGAGCCAGACAAGAGAGCAAGCGAGAAAGCCAGATATGAGAGCGAGCGAGCCAGACATGAGAGCAAGCGAGCGAGCCAGATATGAGAGCGAGCGAGCCAGATAAGAGACCAAGCCAGACAAGAGAGCAAGCGTGCGAGCCAGATATGCTAGCGAGCTAGCCAGATAAGAGAGCGAGCCAGACAAGAGAGCAAGCGAGCGAACCAGATATGAGAGCAAGCGAGCCAGCCAGATATGAGAGCGAGCGAGCCAGATAAGAGAGCGAGCAAGACAAGAGAGCGAGCGAGCTAGCCAGTTATGAGAGCAAGCGAGCGAGCCAGATTTGAGAGCGAGCGAGCCAGATATGCGAGCGAGCCAGATAAGAGAGCGAGCCAGACAAGAGAGCAAGCGAGCGAGCCAGATATGAGAGCAAGCGAGCAAGCCAGATATGAGAGCAAGCGAGCGAGCCAGATTTGAGAGCGAGAGAGCCAGATATGCGAACGAACCATAAAAGAGAGCGAGACAGACAAGAGAGCAAGCGAGCGAGCCAGATATGAGAGCAAGCGAGCCAGCCAGAAATGAGAGCAAGCGAGCCAGCCAGATGTGAGAGCGAGCGAGCCAGATATGCGAGCAAGCCAGATAAGACAGCGAGCCAGACAAGAGAGCAAGCGAGAAAGCCAGATATGAGAGCGAGCGAGCCAGATATGAGAGCAAGCGAGCGAGCCAGATATGAGAGCGAGCAAGACAAGAGAGCAAGCGAGCTAGCCAGATATGAGAGCAAGCGAGCGAGCCAGATTTGAGAGCGAGCAAGCCAGATATGCGAGCGAGCCAGATAAGAGAGCGAGCCAGACAAGAGAGCAAGCGAGCAAGCCAGATATGCAAGCGAGCGAGCCGAATATGAGAGCAAGCGAGCAAGCCAGATATGAGAGTGAGCGAGCATGCCAGATATGAGAGCAAGCGAGCGAGCCAGATATGCAAACGAGCCATAAAAGAGAGTGAGACAGACAAGAGAGGAAGCGAGTGAGCCAGATATGAGAGCAAGCGAGCCAGCCAGAAATGAGAGCAAGCAAGCCAGCCAGATGTGAGAGCGAGCAAGCCAGATATGCGAGCGAGCCAGATATGCGAGCGAGCCAGATAAGAGAGCGAGCCAGACAAGAGAGCAAGCGAGAAAGCCAGATATGAGAGCGAGCCAGACATGAGAGCAAGCGAGCGAGCCAGACATGAGAGCAAGCGAGCGAGCCAGATATGAAAGCGAGCGAGCCAGATAAGAGAGCAAGCCAGACAAGCGAGCAAGCGTGCGAGCCAGATATGCTAGCGAGCAAACCAGATAAGAGAGCGAGCCAGATAAGAGAGCAAGCGAGCGAGCCAGATATGAGAGCAAGCGAGCCAGCCAGATATGAGAGCGAGCGAGCCAGATAAGAGAGCGAGCAAGACAAGAGAGCAAGCGAGCTAGCCACATTTGAGAGCAAGCGAGCGAGCCAGATGTGAGAGCGAGCGAGCAAGATATGCGAGCGAGCCAGATAAGAGAGCGAGCCAGACAAGAGAGCAGCGAGCAAGCCAGATGTGAGAGAGAGCAAGCCAGATAAGAGAGCGAGCCAGACAATTAAGCAAGCGAGCGAGCCAGATATGAGAGCAAGAGAGCCAGATATGAGAGCAAGCGAGCGAGCCAGATATGAGAGCAAGCGAGCCAGCCAGATATGAGAGCGAGCGAGCCAGGTAAGAGAGCGAGCAAGACAAGAGAGCAAGCGAGCTAGCCAGATATGAGGGCAAGCGAGCGAGCCAGATTTGAGAACGAGCGAGCCAGATATGAGAGCAAGTCAGATAAGAGAGCGAGCCAGACAAGAGAGCAAGCGAGCGAGCCAGATATGAGAGCAAGCCAGATATGAGAGCGAGGGAGCCAGACATGAGAGCGAGCGAGTAAGATATGAAAGCGAGCGAGCCAGATATGAGAGCGAACGAGCCAGACATGAGAGCAAGCGAGCGAGCCACATTTGAGAGCAAGCGAGCGAGCCAGATGTGAGAGCGAGCGAGCGAGCGAGCCAGATAAGAGAGCGAGCCAGACAATTAAGCAAGCGAGCGAGCCAGATATGAGAACAAGAGAGCCAGATATGAGAGCAAGCGAGCGAGCCAGATATGAGAGCAAGCGAGCAAGCCAGATATGAGAGCGAGCTAGCCAGATAAGAGAGGGAGCAAGACAAGAGAGCAAGCGAGCTAGCCACATTTGAGAGCAAGCGAGCGAGCCAGATGTGAGAGCGAGCGAGCAAGATATGCGAGCGAGCCAGATAAGAGAGCGAGCCAGACAAGAGAGCAAGCGAGCAAGCCAGATATGAGAGCAAGCGAGCGAGCCAGATATGAGAGCAAGCGAGCAAGCCAGATATGAGAGCGAGCGAGCCAGATGTGAGAGCGAGCGAGCAAGATATGCGAGCGAGCCAGATAAGAGAGCGAGCCAGACAATTAAGCAAGCGAGCGAGCCAGATATGAGAGCAAGAGAGCCAGATATGAGAGCAAGCGAGCCAGCCAGATATGAGAGCGAGCGAGCCAGATAAGAGAGCGAGCCAGACAATTAAGCAAGCTAGCGAGCCAGATATGAGAGCAAGAGGGCCAGATATGAGAGCAAGCGAGCGAGCCAGATATGAGAGCAAGCGAGCCAGCCAGATATGAGAGCGAGCGAGCCAGATAAGAGAGCAAGCAAGACAAGAGAGCAAACGAGCTATCCAGATATGAGAGCAAGCGAGCTAGCCAGATATGAGAGCAAGCAAGCGAGCCAGATTTGAGAGTGAGCGCGCAAGATATGCGAGCGAGCCAGATAAGAGAGCGAGCCAGACAAGAGAGCAAGCGAGCGAGCCAGATATGAGAGCAAGCGAGCAAGCTAGATATGAGAGCGAGCGAGCCAGACATGAGACGGAGCGAGTAAGATATGAGAGCGAGCGAACCAGATATGCGTGCGAGCAAGCGAGCGAGCCAGATGTGAGAGCGAGCAAGCCAGATATGCGAGCGAGCTATAAAAGAGAGCGAGACAGAAAAGAGAGCAAACGAGCGAACCAGATATGAGAGCAAGCTAGCAAGCCAGATATGAGAGCGAGCCAGATAAGAGAACGAGCCAGACAAGAGAGCAAGCGAGCGAGCCAAATATGAGAGCAAGCGAGCCAGCTAGATGTGAGAGCGAGCGAGCCAGATATATGAGCGAGCCAGATAAGAGAGCGAGCCAGACAAGAGAGCAAGCGAGCGAGCCAGATATGAGAGCAAGCGAGCGAGCCAGATATGGGAGCGAGCGAGCCAGATAAGAGAGCAAGCCAGACAAGAGAGCAAGCGTGCAAGCCAGATATGCTAGCGAGCAAGCCAGATAAGAGAGCGAGCCAGACAAGAGAGCAAGCGAGCGAGCCAGATATGAGAGCAAGCGAACCAGCCAGATATGAGAGCGAGCAAGCCAGATAAGAGAGCGAGCAAGACAAGAGAGAAAGCGAGCTAGCCAAATATGAGAGCAAGCGAGCGAGCCAGATATGAGAGCGAGCGAGCCAGATATGCGAGCGAGCCAGATAAGAGAGCGAGCCAGACAAGAGAGCAAGCGAGCGAGCCAGATATGAGAACAAGCGAGCGAGCCAGATATGAGAGCAAGTGAGCGAGCCAGATATGAGAGCAAGCGAGCAAGCCAGATATGAGAGCAAACGAGCAAGCCAGATATGAGAGCGAGCGAGCCAGACATGAGAGCGAGCAAGCCAGATATGCGAGCGAGCGAGCCAGATAAGAGAGCGAGCCAGACAAGAGAGCAAGCGAGCGAGCCAGATATGAGAGCGAGCTAGCAAGGCAGATATAAGAGCGAGCCAGATAAGAAAGCGAGCCAGACAAGAGAGCAAGCGAGCCAGATATGAGAGCAAGAGAGCCAGCTAGATGTGAGAGCGAGCGAGCCAGGTATGAGAGCGAGCCAGATAAGAGAGCGAGCCAGACAAGAGAGCAAGCGAGAAAGCCAGATATGAGAGCGAGCGAGCCAGACATGAGAGCAAGCGAGCGAGCCAGATATGCTAGCGAGCTAGCCAGATAAGAGAGCGAGCCAGACAAGAGAGCAAGCGAGCGAACCAGATATGAGAGCAAGCGAGCCAGCCAGATATGAGAGCGAGCGAGCCAGATAAGAGAGCGAGCAAGACAAGAGAGCGAGCGAGCTAGCCAGATATGAGAGCAAGCGAGCGAGCCAGATTTGAGAGCGAGCGAGCCAGATATGCGAGCAAGCCAGATAAGAGAGCGAGCCAGACAAGAGAGCAAGCGAGCGAGCCAGATATGAGAGCAAGCGAGCAAGCCAGATATGAGAGCAAGCAAGCGAGCCTGATTTGAGAGCGAGCGAGCCAGATATGCGAGCGAGCCATAAAAGAGAGCGAGACAGACAAGAGAGCAAGCGAGCGAGCCAGATATGAGAGCAAGCGAGCCAGCCAGAAATGAGAGCAAGCGAGCCAGCCAGATGTGAGAGCGAGCGAGCCAGATATGCGAGCAAGCCAGATAAGAGAGCGAGCCAGACAAGAGAGCAAGCGAGAAAGCCAGATATGAGAGCGAGCGAGCCAGACATGAGACGGAGCGAGTAAGATATGAGAGCGAGCGAACCAGATATGCGTGTGAGCAAGCGAGCGAGCCAGATGTGAGAGCGAGCAAGCCAGATATGCGAGCGAGCTATAAAAGAGAGCGAGACAGAAAAGAGAGCAAACGAGCGAACCAGATATGAGAGCAAGCTAGCAAGCCAGATATGAGAGTGAGCCAAATAAGAGAGCGAGCCAGACAAGAGAGCAAGCGAGCGAGCCAAATATGAGAGCAAGCGAGCCAGCTAGATGTGAGAGCGAGCGAGCCAGATATATGAGCGAGCCAGATAAGAGAGCGAGCCAGACAAGAGAGCAAGCGAGCGAGCCAGATATGAGAGCAAGCGAGCGAGCCAGATATGAGAGCGAGCGAGCCAGATAAGAGAGCAAGCCAGACAAGAGAGCAAGCGTGCAAGCCAGATATGCTAGCGAGCAAGCCAGATAAGAGAGCGAGCCAGACAAGAGAGCAAGCGAGCGAGCCAGATATGAGAGCAAGCGAACCAGCCAGATATGAGAGCGAGCAAGCCAGATAAGAGAGCGAGCAAGACAAGAGAGAAAGCGAGCTAGCCAAATATGAGAGCAAGCGAGTGAGCCAGATATGAAAGCGAGCGAGCCAGATATGTGAGCGAGCCAGATAAGAGAGCGAGCCAGACAAGAGAGCAAGCGAGCGAGCCAGATATGAGAGCAAGTGAGCGAGCCAGATATGAGAGCAAGCGAGCAAGCCAGATATGAGAGCAAACGAGCAAGCCAGATATGAGAGCGAGCGAGCCAGACATGAGAGCGAGCGAGCCAGATATGCGAGCGAGCGAGCCAGATAAGAGAGCGAGCCAGACAAGAAAGCAAGCGAGCGAGCCAGATGTGAGAGCAAGGGAGCCAGATATGCGAGCGAGCGAGCCAGATAAGAGAGCGAGCCAGACAAGAGAGCAAGCGAGCGAGCCAGATATGAGAGCGAGCTAGCAAGGCAGATATAAGAGCGAGCCAGATAAGAAAGCGAGCCAGACAAGAGAGCAAGCGAGCCAGATATGAGAGCAAGGGAGCCAGCTAGATGTGAGAGCGAGCGAGCCAGGTATGAGAGCGAGCCAGATAAGAGAGCGAGCCAGACAAGAGAGCAAGCGAGAAAGCCAGATATGAGAGCGAGCGAGCCAGACATGAGAGCAAGCGAGCGAGCCAGATATGAGAGCGAGCGAGCCAGATAAGAGACCAAGCCAGACAAGAGAGCAAGCGTGCGAGCCAGATATGCTAGCGAGCTAGCCAGATAAGAGAGCGAGCCAGACAAGAGAGCAAGCGAGCGAACCAGATATGAGAGCAAGCGAGCCAGCCAGATATGAGAGCGAGCGAGCCAGATAAGAGAGCGAGCAAGACAAGAGAGCGAGCGAGCTAGCCAGATATGAGAGCAAGCGAGCGAGCCAGATTTGAGAGCGAGCGAGCCAGATATGCGAGCGAGCCAGATAAGAGAGCGAGCCAGACAAGAGAGCAAGCGAGCGAGCCAGATATGAGAGCAAGCGAGCAAGCCAGATATGAGAGCAAGCGAGCGAGCCAGATTTGAGAGCGAGCGAGCCAGATATGCGAGCGAGCCATAAAAGAGAGCGAGACAGACAAGAGAGCAAGCGAGCGAGCCAGATATGAGAGCAAGCGAGCCAGCCAGAAATGAGAGCAAGCGAGCCAGCCAGATGTGAGAGCGAGCAAGCCAGATATGCGAGCAAGCCAGATAAGAGAGCGAGCCAGACAAGAGAGCAAGCGAGAAAGCCAGATATGAGAGCGAGCCAGACATGAGAGCAAGCGAGCGAGCCAGATATGAGAGCGATCGAGCAAGATAAGAGAGCAAGCGAGCGAGCCAGATATGCTAGCGAGCAAGCCAGATAAGAGAGCGAGCCAGACAAAAGAGCAAGCGAACGAACCAGATATGAGAGCAAGCGAGCGAGCCAGATGTTAGAGCGAGACAGATAAGAGAGCAAGCCAGACAAGAGAGCAAGCGTGCGAGCCAGATATGCTAGCGAGCAAGCCAGATAAGAGAGCGAGCCAGACAAGAGAGCAAGCGAGCGAGCCAGATATGAGAGCAAGCGAACCAGCCAGATATGAGAGCGAGCGAGCCAGATATGAGAGCGAGCAAGACAAGAGAGAAAGCGAGCTAGCCAAATATGAGAGCAAAAGAGCGAGCCAGATTTGAGAGCGAGCGAGCCAGATATGCGAGCGAGCCAGATAAGAGAGCGAGCCAGATAAGAGAGCAAGCGAGCGAGCCAGATATGAGAAAAAGCGAGCGAGCCAGATATGAGAGAAAGCGAGCGAGCCAGATATGAGAGCAAGCGAGCAAGCCAGATATGAGAGCAAGCGAGCGAGCCAGATTTGAGAGCGAGCGAGCCAGATATGCGAGCGAGCCAGATAAGAGAGTGAGCCAGACAAGAGAGCAAGCGAGCGAGCCTGATGTGAGAGCAAGCTAGCCAGATATGCGAGCGAGCCAGATAAGAGAGCGAGCCAGACAAGAGAGCAAGCGAGCAAGCCAGATATGAGAGTAAGCGAGCGAGCCAGATATGAGAGCAAGCGAGCAAGCCAGATATGAGAGCGAGCGAGCCAGACATGAGAGCGAGCGAGCCAGATATGCGAGCGAGCCAGATAAGAGAGCGAGCCAGACAAGAGAGCAAGCGAGCGAGCCAGATGTGAGAGCAAGCTAGCCAGATATGCGAGCGAGCCATAAAAGAGAGCGAGACAGACAAGAGAGCAAGCAAGTGAGCCAGATATGAGAGCGAGCTAGCAAGGCAGATATAAGAGCGAGCCAGATAAGAGAGCGAGCCAGACAAGAGAGCAAGCGAGCCAGATATGAGAGCAAGCGAGCCAGCTAGATGTGAGAGCGAGCGAGCCAGATATGCGAGCGAGCCAGATAAGAGAGCGAGCCAGACAAGAGAGCAAGCGAGCGAGCCAGATATGAGAGCAAGCGAGCGAGCCGGATATGAGAGCAAGCGAGCAAGCCAGATATGAGAACAAGCGAGCGAGCCAGATTTGAGAGCGAGCGAGCCAGATATGCGAGCGAGCCATAAAAGAGAGCGAGACAGACAAGAGAGCAAGCGAGCGAGCCAGATATGAGAGCAAGCGAGCCAGCCAGAAATGAGAGCAAGCGAGCCAGCCAGATGTGAGAGCGAGCGAGCCAGATATGCGAGCAAGCCAGATAAGAGAGCGAGCCAGACAAGAGAGCAAGCGAGAAAGCCAGATATGAGAGCGAGCGAGCCAGATATGAGAGCAAGCGAGCGAGCCAGATATGAGAGCGAGCGAGCCAGATAAGAGAGCAAGCCAGACAAGAGAGCAAGCGTGCGAGCCAGATATGCTAGCGAGCTAGCCAGATAAGAGAGCGAGCCAGACAAGAGAGCAAGCGAGCGAGCCAGATATGAGAGCAAGCGAGCCAGCCAGATATGAGAGCAAGCGAGCGAGCCAGATTTGAGAGCGAGTGAGCCAGATATGCGAGCGAGCATAAAAGAGAGCGAGACAGACAAGAGAGCAAGCGAGCGAGTCAGATATGAGAGCAAGCGAGCCAGCCAGAAATGAGAGCAAGCGAGCGAGCCAGATATGCGAGCAAGCCAGATAAGAGAGCGAGCCAGACAAGAGAGCAAGCTAGAAAGCCAGATATGAGAGCGAGCGAGCCAGACATGAGAGCAAGCGAGCGAGCCAGATATGAGAGCGATCGAGCCAGATAAGAGAGCGAGCCAGACAAGAGAGCAAGCGAGCGAGCCAGATATGAGAGCAAGCGAGCAAGCCAGATATGAGAGAGAGCCAGATAAGAGAGCGAACCAGACAAGAGAGCAAGCGAGAAAGCCAGATATGAGAGCGAGCGAGCCAGACATGAGAGCAAGCGAGCGAGCCAGATATGAGAGCGAGCGAGCCAGATAAGAGACCAAGCCAGACAAGAGAGCAAGCGTGCGAGACAGATATGCTAGCGAGCAAGCCAGATAAGAGAGCGAGCCAGACAAGAGAGCAAGCGAGCGAGCCAGATATGAGAGCAAGCGAACCAGCCAGATATGAGAGCGAGCGAGCCAGATAAGAGAGCGAGCAAGACAATAGAGAAAGCGAGCTAGCCAAATATGAGAGCAAGCGAGCGAGCCAGATTTGAGAGCTAGCGAGCCAGATATGCGAGCGAGCCAGATAAGAGAGCGAGCCAGACAAGAGAACAAGCGAGCGAGCCAGATATGAGAACAAGCGAGCAAGCCAGATATGAGAGAGAGCCAGATAAGAGAGCGACCATACAAGAGAGCAAGTGAGAAAGCCAGATATGAGAGCGAGCGAGCCAGACATGAGAGCAAGCGAGCGAGCCAGATATGAGAGCGATCGAGCCAGATAAGAGAGCAAGCCAGACAAGAGAGCAAGCGTGCGAGCCAGATATGCTAACGAGCAAGCCAGATAAGAGAGCGAGCCAGACAAGAGAGCAAGCGAGCGAGCCAGATATGAGAGCAAGCGAGCGAGCCAGATGTGAGAGCGAGACAGATAAGAGAGCAAGCCAGACAAGAGAGCAAGCGAGCGAGCCAGATATGAGAGTAGGCGAACCAGCCAGATATGAGAGCGAGCGAGCCAGATATGAGAGTGAGCAAGACAAGAGAGAAAGCGAGCTAGCCAAATATGAGAGCAAGTGAGCGTGCCAGACAAGAGAGCGAGCGAGCCAGATATGCGAGCGAGCCAGAGAAGAGAGCGAGCCAGACAAGAGAGCAAGCGAGCGAGCCAGATATGAGAAAAAGCGAGCGAACCAGATATGAGAGCAAGCGAGCGAGACAGACAAGAGAGCAAGCGAGGGAGCCAGATATGAGAGCAAGCTAGCAAGCCAGATATGAGAGCGAGCCAGATAAGAGAGCGAGCCAGACAAGAGAGCAAGCGAGCGAGCCAAATATGAGAGCAAGCGAGCCAGCTAGATGTGAGAGCGAGCGAGCCAGATATGTGAGCGAGCCAGATAAGAGAGCGAGCCAGACAAGAGAGCAAGCGAGCCAGATATGAGAGCAAGCAAGCGAGCCAGATATGAGAGCGAGCGAGCCAGATAAGAGAGCAAGCCAGACAAAAGAGCAAGCGTGCAAGCCAGATATGCTAGCGAGCGAGCCAGATAAGAGAGTGAACCAGACAAGAGAGCAAGCGAGCGAGCCAGATATGAGAGCAAGCGAACCAGCCAGATATGAGAGCGAGCGAGCCAGATAAGAGAGCGAGCAAGACAAGAGAGAAAGAGAGCTAGCCAAATATGAGAGCAAGCGAGCGAGCCAGATATGAGAGCGAGCGAGCCAGATATGCGAGCGAGCCAGATAAGAGAGCGAGCCAGACAAGAGAGCAAGCGAGCGAGCCAGATATGAGAACAAGCGAGCGAGCCAGATATGAGAGCAAGCGAGCGAGCCAGATATGAGAGCAAGCGAGCAAGCCAGATATGAGAGCAAGTGAGCGTGCCAGACAAGAGAGCGAGCGAGCCAGATATGCGAGCGAGCCAGAGAAGAGAGCGAGCCAGACAAGAGAGCAAGCGAGCGAGCCAGATATGAGAAAAAGCGAGCGAACCAGATATGAGAGCAAGCGAGCGAGACAGACAAGAGAGCAAGCGAGGGAGCCAGATATGAGAGCAAGCTAGCAAGCCAGATATGAGAGCGAGCCAGATAAGAGAGCGAGCCAGACAAGAGAGCAAGCGAGCGAGCCAAATATGAGAGCAAGCGAGCCAGCTAGATGTGAGAGCGAGCGAGCCAGATATGTGAGCGAGCCAGATAAGAGAGCGAGCCAGACAAGAGAGCAAGCGAGCCAGATATGAGAGCAAGCAAGCGAGCCAGATATGAGAGCGAGCGAGCCAGATAAGAGAGCAAGCCAGACAAAAGAGCAAGCGTGCAAGCCAGATATGCTAGCGAGCGAGCCAGATAAGAGAGTGAACCAGACAAGAGAGCAAGCGAGCGAGCCAGATATGAGAGCAAGCGAACCAGCCAGATATGAGAGCGAGCGAGCCAGATAAGAGAGCGAGCAAGACAAGAGAGAAAGAGAGCTAGCCAAATATGAGAGCAAGCGAGCGAGCCAGATATGAGAGCGAGCGAGCCAGATATGTGAGCGAGCCAGATAAGAGAGCGAGCCAGACAAGAGAGCAAGCGAGCGAGCCAGATATGAGAACAAGCGAGCGAGCCAGATATGAGAGCAAGCGAGCGAGCCAGATATGAGAGCAAGCGAGCAAGCCAGATATGAGAGCAAGCGAGCAAGCCAGATGAGAGCGAGCGAGCCAGACATGAGAGCGAGCGAGCCAGATATGCGAGCGAGCGAGCCAGATAAGAGAGCGAGCCAGACAAGAGAGCAAGCGAGCGAGCCAGATGTGAGAGCAACGGAGCCAGATATGCGAGCGAGCCATAAAAGAGAGCGAGACAGACAAGAGAGCAAGCGAGCGAGCCAGATATGAGAGCGAGCTAGCAAGGCAGATATAAGAGCGAGCCAGTTAAGAAAGCGAGCCAGACAAGAGAGCAAGCGAGCCAGATATGAGAGCAAGGGAGCCAGCTAGATGTGAGAGCGAGCGAGCCAGGTATGAGAGCGAGCCAGATAAAAGAGCGAGCCAGACAAAAGAGCAAGCGAGAAAGCCAGATATGAGAGCGAGCGAGCCAGACATGAGAGCAAGCGAGCGAGCCAGATATGAGAGCGAGCAAGCCGGATAAGAGAGCAAGCCAGACAAGAGAGCAAGCGTGCGAGCCAGATATGAGAGCGAGCGAGCAAGATAAGAGAGCAAGCCAGACAAGAGAGCAAGCGTGCGAGCCAGATATGCTAGCGAGCTACCCAGATAAGAGAGCGAGCCAGACAAGAGAGCAAGCGAGCCAGCCAGATATGAGAGCAAGCGAGCCAGCCAGATATGAGAGCGAGCGAGCCAGATAAGTGAGCGAGCAAGACAAGAGAGCAAGCGAGCTAGCCAGATATGAGAGCAAGCGAGCGAGCCAGATTTGAGAGCGAGCGAGCCACATATGCGAGCGAGCCAGATAAGAGAGCGAGCCAGACAAGAGAGCAAGCGAGCGAGCCAGATATGAGAGCAAGCGAGCGAGCCGGATATGAGAGCAAGCGAGCAAGCCAGATATGAGAGCAAGCGAGCGAGCCAGATTTGAGAGCGAGCGAGCCAGATATGCGAGCGAGCCATAAAAGAGAGCGAGACAGACAAGAGAGCAAGCGAGCGAGCCAGATATGAGAGCAAGCGAGCCAGCCAGAAATGAGAGCAAGCGAGCCAGCCAGATGTGAGAGCGAGCGAGCCAGATATGCGAGCAAGCCAGATAAGAGAGCGAGCCAGACAAGAGAGCAAGCGAGAAAGCCAGATATGAAAGCGAGCGAGCCAGACATGAGAGCGAGCGAGCCATATATGAGAGCGATCGAGCAAGATAAGAGAGCAAGCGTGCGAGCCAGATATGCTAGCGAGCAAGCCAGATAAGAGAGCGAGCCAGACAAAAGAGCAAGCGAGCGAGCCAGATATGAGAGCAAGCGAGCGAGCCAGATGTGAGAGCGAGACAGATAAGAGAGCAAGCCAGACAAGAGAGCAAGCGTGCGAGCCAGATATGCTAGCGAGCAAGCCAGATAAGAGAGTGAGCCAGACAAGAGAGCAAGCGAGCGAGCCAGATATGAGAGCAAGCGAACCAGCCAGATATGAGAGCGAGCGAGCCAGATATGAGAGCGAGCAAGATAAGAGAGAAAGCGAGCTAGCCAAATATGAGAGCAAGCGAGCGAGCCAGATTTGAGAGCGAGCGAGCCAGATATGCGAGCGAGCCAGATAAGAGAGCGAGCCAGACAAGAGAGCAAGCGAGCGAGCCAGATATGAGAAAAAGCGAGCGAGCCAGATATGAGAGCAAGCGAGCGAGCCAGATATGGGAGCAAGCGAGCAAGCCAGATATGAGAGCAAGCGAGCGAGCCAGATTTGAGAGCGAGCAAGCCAGATATGCGAGCGAGCCAGATAAGAGAGTGAGCCAGACAAGAGAGCAAGCGAGCGAGCCAGATATGAGAGTAAGCGAGCGAGCCAGATATGAGAGCAAGCGAGCAAGCCAGATATGAGAGCGAGCGAGCCAGACATGAGAGCGAGCGAGCCAGATATGCGAGCGAGCGAGCCAGATAAGAGAGCGAGCCAGACAAGAGAGCAAGCGAGTGAGCCAGATGTGAGAGCAAGCTAGCCAGATATGCGAGCGAGCCATAAAAGAGAGCGAGACAGACAAGAGAGCAAGCGAGCGAGCCAGATATGAGAGCGAGCTAGCAAGGCAGATATAAGAGCGAGCCAGATAAGAGAGCGAGCCAGACAAGAGAGCAAGCGAGCCAGATATGAGAGCAAGCGAGCCAGCTAGATGTGAGAGCGAGCGAGCCAGATATGCGAGCGAGCCAGATAAGAGAGCGAGCCAGACAAGAGAGCAAGCGAGCGAGCAAGATATGAGAGCAAGCGAGCGAGCCGGATATGAGAGCAAGCGAGCAAGCCAGATATGAGAGCAAGCGAGCGAACCAGATTTGAGAGCGAGCGAGCCAGATATGCGAGCGAGCCATAAAAGAGAGCGAGACAGACAAGAGAGCAAGCGAGCGAGCCAGATATGAGAGCAAGCGAGCCAGCCAGAAATGAGAGCAAGCGAGCCAGCCAGATGTGAGAGCGAGCGAGCCAGATATGCGAGCAAGCCAGATAAGAGAGCGAGCCAGACAAGAGAGCAAGCGAGAAAGCCAGATATGAGAGCGAGCGAGCCAGACATGAGAGCAAGCGAGCGAGCCAGATATGAGAGCGATCGAGCCAGATAAGAGAGCAAGCGTGCGAGCCAGATATGCTAGCGAGCAAGCCAGATAAGAGAGCGAGCCAGACAAGAGAGCAAGCGAGCGAGCCAGATAAGAGAGCAAGCGAGCGAGCCAGATGTGAGAGCGAGACAGATAAGAGAGCAAGCCAGACAAGAGAGCAAGCGTGCGAGCCAGATATGCTAGCGAGCAAGCCAGATAAGAGAGCGAGCCAGACAAGAGAGCAAGCGAGCGAGCCAGATATGAGAGCAAGCGAACCAGCCAGATATGAGAGCGAGCGAGCCAGATATGAGAGCGAGCAAGACAAGAGAGCAAGCGAGCTAGCCAGATATGAGAGCAAGCGAGCGAGCCAGATTTGAGAGCGAGCGAGCCAGATATGCGAGCGAGCCAGATAAGAGAGCGAGCCAGACAAGAGAGCAAGCGAGCGAGCCAGATATGAGAGAAAGCGAGCGAGCCAGATATTAGAGCAAGCGAGCGAGCCAGATATGAGAGCAAGCGAGCAAGCCAGATATGAGAGCAAGCGAGCAAGCCAGATTTGAGAGCGAGCGAGCTAGATATGCGAGCGAGCCAGATAAGAGAGTGAGCCAGACAAGAGAGCAAGCGAGCGAGCCAGATATGAGAGCGAGCTAGCAAGGCAGATATAAGAGCGAGCCAGATAAGAGAGCGAGCCAGACAAGAGAGCAAGCGAGCCAGATATGAGAGCAAGCGAGCCAGCTAGATGTGAGAGCGAGCGAGCCAGGTATGCGAGCGAGCCAGATAAGAGAGCGAGCCAGACAAGAGAGCAAGCGAGAAAGCCAGATATGAGAGCGAGCCAGACATGAGAGCAAGCGAGCGAGCCAGATATGAGAGCGAGCGAGCCAGATAAGAGAGCAAGCCAGACAAGAGAGCAAGCGTGCGAGCCAGATATGCTAGCGAGCAAGCCAGATAAGAGAGCGAGCCAGACAAGAAAGCAAGCGAGCGAGCCAGATATGAGAGCAAGCGAGCCAGCCAGATATGAGAGAGAGCGAGCCAGATAAGAGAGCGAGCAAGGCAAGAGAGCAAGCGAGCTAGCCAGATATGAGAGCAAGCGAGCGAGCCAGATTTGAGAGCGAGCAAGCCAGATATGCGAGCGAGCCAGATAAGAGAGCGAGCCAGACAAGAGAGCAAGCGAGCGAGCCAGATATGAGAGCAAGCGAGCGAGCCGAATATGAGAGCAAGCGAGCAAGCCAGATATGAGAGTGAGCGAGCAAGCCAGATATGAGAGCAAGCGAGCGAGCCAGATATGCAAACGAGCCATAAAAGAGAGTGAGACAGACAAGAAAGCAAGCGAGCGAGCCAGATATGAGAGCAAGCGAGCCAGCCAGACATGAGAGCAAGCGAGCCAGCCAGATGTGAGAGTGAGCGAGCCAGATAAGAGATCGAGCAAGACAAGAGAGCAAGCAAGCTAGCCGGATATGAGAGCAAGCGAGCGAGCCAGATTTGAAAGCGAGCGAGCCAGATATGCGAGTTAGCCAGATAAGAGAGCGAGCCAGACAAGAGAGCAAGCGAGCGAGCCAGACAAGAGAGCAAGCGAGCGAGCCAGATATGAGAGCAAGCGAGCAAGCCAGATATGAGAGCAAGCGAGCGAGCCAGATTTGAGAGTGAGCGCGCAAGATATGCGAGCGAGCCAGATAAGAGAGCGAGCCAGACAAGAGAGCAAGCGAGCGAGCCAGATATGAGAGCAAGCGAGCAAGCCAGATATGAGAGCGAAGCGAGCCAGACATGAGAGCGAGCGAGCCAGATATGCGAGCGAGCCAGATAAGAGAGCGAGCCAGACAAGAGAGCAAGCGAGCGAGCCAGATGTGAGAGCAAGCTAGCCAGATATGAGAGCGAGCCATAAAAGAGAGCGAGACAGACAAGAGAGCAAGCGAGCGAGCCAGATATGAGAGTGAGCTAGCAAGGCAGATATAAGAGCGAGCCAGATAAGAGAGCGAGCCAGACAAGAGAGCAAGCGAGCCAGATATGAGAGCAAGCGAGCCAGCTAAATGTGAAAGCGAGCGAGCCAGGTATGCGAGCGAGCCAGATAAGAGAGCGAGCCAGACAAGAGAGCAAGCGAGAAAGCCAGATATGAGAGCAAGCGAGCGAGCCAGATATAAGAGCGAGCGAGCCAGATAACAGAGCGAGCAAGACAAGAGAGCAAGCGAGCTAGCCAGATATGAGAGCAAGCGAGCGAGCCAGATTTGAGAGCGAGCGAGCCAGATATGCGAGCGAGCCAGATAAGAGAGCGAGCCAGACAAGAGAGCAAGCGAGCGAGCCAGATATGAGAGCAAGCGAGCCAGCCAGAAATGAGAGCAAGCGAGCCAGCCAGATGTGAGAGCGAGCGAGCCAGATATGCGAGCGAGCCAGATATGCGAGCAAGCCAGATAAGAGAGCGAGCCAGACAAGAGAGCAAGCGAGAAAGCCAGATATGAGAGCGAGCGAGCCAGACATGAGAACAAGCGAGCGAGCCAGACATGAGAGCAAGCGAGCGAGCCAGATATGAAAGCGAGCAAGCCAGACATGAGAGCAAGCGAGCTAGCCAGATATGAGAGCAAGCAAGCGAGCCAGATTTAAGAGTGAGCGCGCAAGATATGCGAGCGAGCCAGATAAGAGAGCGAGCCAGACAAGAGAGCAAGCGAGCTAGCCAGATATGAGAGCAAGCGAGCGAGCCAGATTTGAAAGCGAGCGAGCCAGATATGCGAGCGAGCCAGATAAGAGAGCGAGCCAGACAAGAGAGCAAGCGAGCGAGCCAGACAAGAGAGCAAGCGAGCGAGCCAGATATGAGAAAAAGCGAGCGAGCCAGATATGAGAGCAAGCGAGCGAGCCAGATATGAGAGCAAGCGAGCAAGCCAGATATGAGAGCGAGCGAGCCAGACATGAGACGGAGCGAGTAAGATATGAGAGCGAGCGAACCAGATATGCGAGCGAGCCATAAAAGAGAGCGAGACAGACAAGAGAGCAAGCAAGCGAGCCAGATATGAGAGCAAGCTAGCAAGCCAGATATGAGAGCGAGCCAGATAAGAGAGCGAGCCAGACAAGAGAGCAAGCGAGCGAGCCAAATATGAGAGCAAGCGAGCCAGCTAGATGTGAGAGCGAGCGAGCCAGATATGTGAGCGAGCCAGATAAGAGAGCGAGCCAGACAAGAGAGCAAGCGAGCGAGCCAGATATGAGAGCAAGCGAGCGAGCCAGATATGAGAGCGAGCGAGCCAGATAAGAGAGCAAGCCAGACAAAAGAGCAAGCGTGCAAGCCAGATATGCTAGCGAGCAAGCCAGATAAGAGAGCGAGCCAGACAGGAGAGCAAGCGAGCGAGCCAGATATGAGAGCAAGCGAACCAGCCAGATATGAGAGCGAGCGAGCCAGATATGCGAACGAGCCAGATAAGAGAGCGAGCCAGACAAGAGAGCAAGCGAGCGAGCCAGATATGAGAACAAGCGAGCGAGCCAGATATGAGAGCAAGCGAGCAAGCCAGATATGAGAGCAAGCGAGCAAGCCAGATATGAGAGCGAGCGAGCCAGACATGAGAGCGAGCGAGCCAGATATGCGAGCGAGCGAGCCAGATAAGAGAGCGAGCCAGACAAGAGAGCAAGCGAGCGAGCCAGATGTGAGAGCAAGGGAGCCAGATATGCGTGCGAGCGATAAAAGAGAGCGAGACAGACAAGAGAGCAAGCGAGCGAGCCCGATATGAGAGCGAGCTAGCAAGGCAGATATAAGAGCGAGCCAGATAAGAAAGCGAGCCAGACAAGAGAGCAAGCGAGCCAGATATGAGAGCAAGGGAGACAGCTAGATGTGAGAGCGTGCGAGCCAGGTATGAGAGCGAGCCAGATAAGAGAGCGAGCCAGACAAGAGAGCAAGCGAGAAAGCCAGATATGAGAGCAAGCGAGCCAGACATGAGAGCAAGCGAGCGAGCCAGATATGAGAGCGATCGAGCCAGATAAGAGAGCAAGCGTGCGAGCCAGATATGCTAGCGAGCAAGCCAGATAAGAGAGCGAGCCAGACAAAAGAGCAAGCGAGCGAGCCAGATATGAGAGCAAGCGAGCAAGCCAGATTTGAGAGCAAGCGAGCAAACCAGATATGAGAGCAAGCGAGCAAGCCAGATTTGAGAGCGAGCGAGCCAGATATGAGAGCGAGCCAGAGAAGAGAGCGAGCCAGACAAGAGAGCAAGCGAGCGAGCCAGATATGAGAAAAAGCGAGCGAGCCAGATATGAGAGCAAGCGAGCGAGCCAGATATGAGAGCAAGCGAGCAAGCCAGATATGAGAGCAAGCGAGCAAGCCAGATTTGAGAGCGAGCGAGCCAGATATGCGAGCGAGCCAGATAAGAGAGTGAGCCAGACAAGAGAGCAAGCGAGCGAGCCAGATATGAGAGTAAGCGAGCGAGCCAGATATGAGAGCAAGCGAGCAAGCCAGATATGAGAGCGAAGCGAGCCAGACATGAGAGCGAGCGAGCCAGATATGCGAGCGAGCGAGCCAGATAAGAGAGCGAGCCAGACAAGAGAGCAAGCGAGCGAGCCAGATGTGAGAGCAAGCTAGCCAGATATGCGAGCGAGCCATAAAAGAGAGCGAGACAGACAAGAGAGCAAGCGAGCGAGCCAGATATGAGAGCGAGCTAGCAAAAAGATATAAGAGCGAGCCAGATAAGAGAGCAAGCCAGACAAGAGAGCAAGCGAGCAAGATATGAGAGCAAGCGAGCCAGCTAGATGTGAGAGCGAGCGAGCCAGGTATGCGAGCGAGCCAGATAAGAGAGCGAGCCAGACAAGAGAGCAAGCGAGAAAGCCAGATATGAGAGCGAGCCAGACATGCGAGCGAGCCAGATATGAGAGCGAGCGAGCCAGATAAGAGAGCAAGCCATACAAGAGAGCAAGCGTGCGAGCCAGATATGCTAGCGAGCAAGCCAGATAAGAGAGCGAGCCAGACAAGAGAGCAAGCGAGCGAGCCAGATATGAGAGCAAGCGAGCCAGCCAGATACGAGAGCGAGCGAGCCAGATAAGAGAGCGAGCAAGACAAGAGAGCAAGCGAGCTAGCCAGATATGAGAGCAAGCGAGCGAGCCAGATTTGAGAGCGAGCGAGCAAGATATGCGAGCGAGCCAGTTAAGAGAGCGAGCCAGACAAGAGAGCAAGCGAGCTAGCCAGATATGAGAGCAAGCGAGCGAGCCAGATTTGAGAGCGAGCGAGCCAGATATGCGAGCGAGCCAGATAAGAGAGCGAGCCAGATAAGAGAGCGAGCCAGACAAGAGAGCAAGCGAGCGAGCCAGATATGAGAGCAAGCGAGCGAGCCGGATATGAGAGCAAGCGAACAAGCCAGATATGAGAGCAAGCGAGCGAGCCAGATTTGAGAGCAAGCAAGAAAGATATGCAAGCGAGCCATAAAAGAGAGCGAGACAGACAAGAGAGCAAGCGAGAGAGCCAGATATGAGAGCAAGCTAGCAAGCCAGATATGAGAGCGAACCAGACAAGTGAGCAAGCGAGCGAGCCAGATATGAGAGCAAGCGAGCGAGCCAGATATGAGAGCAAGCAAGCCAGCCAGATGTGAGAGCGAGCGAGCCAGATATGCGAGCGAGCCAGATAAGAGAGCGAGCCAGACAAGAGAGCAAGCGAGCGTGCCAGATATGAGAGCAAGCGAGCGAGCCAGATATGAGAGTGAGCGAGCCAGACATGAGCGCAAGCGAGCGAGCCAGATATGAGAGCAAGCGAGTGATCCAGATATGCGAGCGAGCCAGACAAGAGCGCAAGCGAGCAAGCCAGATATGAGAGCAAGCGAGTGAGCCAGATGTGAGAGCAAACGAGCCAGATATGCGAGCGAGCCTGATAAGAGAGCGAGCCAGACAAGAGAGCAAGCGAGCGAGCCAGATATGAGAGCAAGCAAGCGAGCCAGATATGAGAGCGAGCGAGCAAAATAAGAGAGCAAGCCAGACAAGAGAGCAAGCGTGCAAGCCAGATATGCTAGCGAGCAAGCCAGATAAGAGAGCGAGCCAGACAAGAGAGCAAGCGAGCGAGCCAGATATGAGAGCAAGCGAACCAGCCAGATATGAGAGCGAGCGAGCCAGATAAGAGAGCGAGCAAGACAAGAGAGAAAGAGAGCTAGCCAAATATGAGAGCAAGCGAGCGAGCCAGATATGAGAGCGAGCGAGCCAGATATGCGAGCGAGCCAGATAAGAGAGCGAGCCAGACAAGAGAGCAAGCGAGCGAGCCAGATATGAGAACAAGCGAGCGAGCAAGATATGAGAGCGAGCCAGATAAGAGAGCGACCATACAAGAGAGCAAGTGAGAAAGCCAGATATGAGAGCGAGCGAGCCAGACATGAGAGCAAGCGAGCGAGCCAGATATGAGAGCGATCGAGCCAGATAAGAGAGCAAGCCAGACAAGAGAGCAAGCGTGCGAGCCAGATATGCTAACGAGCAAGCCAGATAAGAGAGCGAGCCAGACAAGAGAGCAAGCGAGCGAGCCAGATATGAGAGCAAGCGAGCGAGCCAGATGTGAGAGCGAGACAGATAAGAGAGCAAGCCAGACAAGAGAGCAAGCGTGCGAGCCAGATATGCTAGCGAGCAAGCCAGATAAGAGAGCGAGCCAGACAAGAGAGCAAGCGAGCGAGCCAGATATGAGAGTAGGCGAACCAGCCAGATATGAGAGCGAGCGAGCCAGATATGAGAGTGAGCAAGACAAGAGAGAAAGCGAGCTAGCCAAATATGAGAGCAAGTGAGCGTGCCAGACAAGAGAGCGAGCGAGCCAGATATGCGAGCGAGCCAGAGAAGAGAGCGAGCCAGACAAGAGAGCAAGCGAGCGAGCCAGATATGAGAAAAAGCGAGCGAGCCAGATATGAGAGCAAGCGAGCGAGACAGACAAGAGAGCAAGCGAGGGAGCCAGATATCAGAGCAAGCTAGCAAGCCAGATATGAGAGCGAGCCAGATAAGAGAGCGAGCCAGACAAGAGAGGAAGCGAGCGAGCCAAATATGAGAGCAAGCGAGCCAGCTAGATGTGAGAGCGAGCGAGCCAGATATGTGAGCGAGCCAGATAAGAGAGCGAGCCAGACAAGAGAGCAAGCGAGCGAGCCAGATATGAGAGCAAGCAAGCGAGCCAGATATGAGAGCGAGCGAGCCAGATAAGAGAGCAAGCCAGACAAAAGAGCAAGCGTGCAAGCCAGATATGCTAGCGAGCGAGCCAGATAAGAGAGTGAGCCAAACAAGAGAGCAAGCGAGCGAGCCAGATATGAGAGCAAGCGAACCAGCCAGATATGAGAGCGAGCGAGCCAGATAAGAGAGCGAGCAAGACAAGAAAGAAAGAGAGCTAGCCAAATATGAGAGCAAGCGAGCGAGCCAGATATGAGAGCGAGCGAGCCAGATATGCGAGCGAGCCAGATAAGAGAGCGAGCCAGACAAGAGAGCAAGCGAGCGAGCCAGATATGAGAACAAGCGAGCGAGCCAGATATGAGAGCAAGCGAGCGAGCCAGATATGAGAGCAAGCGAGCAAGCCAGATATGAGAGCAAGCGAGCGAGCCAGATTTGAGAGCGAGCGAGCTAGATATGCGAGCGAGCCAGATAAGAGAGTGAGCCAGACAAGAGAGCAAGCGAGCGAGCCAGATATGAGAGTAAGTGAGCGAGCCAGATTTGAGAGCGAGCGAGCCAGATATGCGAGCGAGCCAGATAAGAGAGCGAGCCAGACAAGAGAGCAAGCGAGCGAGCCAGATATGAGAGCAAGCGAGCCAGCCAGAAATGAGAGCAAGCGAGCCAGCCAGATGTGAGAGCGAGCGAGCCAGATATGCGAGCGAGCCAGATATGCGAGCAAGCCAGATAAGAGAGCGAGCCAGACAAGAGAGCAAGCGAGAAAGCCAGATATGAGAGCGAGCGAGCCAGACATGAGAACAAGCGAGCGAGCCAGACATGAGAGCAAGCGAGCGAGCCAGATATGAAAGCGAGCAAGCCAGATAAGAGAGCAAGCCAGACAAGAGAGCAAGCGTGCGAGCCAGATATGCTAGCGAGCAAACCAGATAAGAGAGCGAGCCAGACAAGAGAGCAAGCGAGCGAGCCAGATATGAGAGCAAGCGAGCCAGCCAGATATAAGAGCGAGCGAGCCAGATAAGAGAGCGAGCAAGACAAGAGAGCAAGCGAGCGAGCCAGATGTGAGAGCGAGCGAGCAAGATATGCGAGCGAGCCAGATAAGAGAGCGAGCCAGACAAGAGAGCAGCGAGCAAGCCAGATGTGAGAGAGAGCTAGCCAGATAAGAGAGCGAGCCAGACAATTAAGCAAGCAAGCGAGCCAGATATGAGAGCAAGAGAGCCACATATGAGAGCAAGCGAGCTAGCCAGATATGAGAGCAAGCAAGCGAGCCAGATTTGAGAGTGAGCGCGCAAGATATGCGAGCGAGCCAGATAAGAGAGCGAGCCAGACAAGAGAGCAAGCAAGCGAGCCAGATATGAGAGCAAGCGAGCAAGCCAGATATGAGAGCGAGCGAGCCAGACATGAGACGGAGCGAGTAAGATATGAGAGCGAGCGAACCAGATATGCGAGCGAGCCATAAAAGAGAGCGAGACAGACAAGAGAGCAAGCGAGCGAGCCAGATATGAGAGCAAGCTAGCAAGCCAGATATGAGAGCGAGCCAGATAAGAGAGCGAGCCAGACAAGAGAGCAAGCGAGCGAGCCAGATATGCTAGCGAGCAAACCAGATAAGAGAGCGAGCCAGACAAGAGAGCAAGCTAGCGAGCCAGATATGAGAGCAAGCGAGCCAGCCAGATATAAGAGCGAGCGAGCCAGATAAGAGAGCGAGCAAGACAAGAGAGCAAGCGAGCTAGCCACATTTGAGAACAAGCGAGCGAGCCAGATGTGAGAGCGAGCGAGCAAGATATGCGAGCGAGCCAGATAAGAGAGCGAGCCAGACAAGAGAGCAGCGAGCAAGCCAGATGTGAGAGAGAGCTAGCCAGATAAGAGAGCGAGCCAGACAATTAAGCAAGCAAGCGAGCCAGATATGAGAGCAAGAGAGCCACATATGAGAGCAAGCGAGCTAGCCAGATATGAGAGCAAGCAAGCGAGCCAGATTTGAGAGTGAGCGCGCAAGATATGCGAGCGAGCCAGATAAGAGAGCGAGCCAGACAAGAGAGCAAGCGAGCGAGCCAGATATGAGAGCAAGCGAGCAAGCCAGATATGAGAGCGAGCGAGCCAGACATGAGACGGAGCGAGTAAGATATGAGAGCGAGCGAACCAGATATGCGAGCGAGCCATAAAAGAGAGCGAGACAGACAAGAGAGCAAGCGAGCGAGCCAGATATGAGAGCAAGCTAGCAAGCCAGATATGAGAGCGAGCCAGATAAGAGAGCGAGCCAGACAAGAGAGCAACCGAGCGAGCCAAATATGAGAGCAAGCGAGCCAGCTAGATGTGAGAGCGAGCGAGCCAGATATGTGAGCGAGCCAGATAAGAGAGCGAGCCAGACAAGAGAGCAAGCGAGCGAGCCAGATATGAGAGCAAGCGAGCGAGCCAGATATGAGAGCGAGCGAGCCAGATAAGAGAGCAAGCCAGACAAAAGAGCAAGCGTGCAAGCCAGATATGCTAGCGAGCAAGCCAGATAAGAGAGCGAGCCAGACAGGAGAGCAAGCGAGCGAGCCAGATATGAGAGCAAGCGAACCAGCCAGATATGAGAGCGAGCGAGCCAGATATGCGAGCGAGCCAGATAAGAGAGCGAGCCAGACAAGAGAGCAAGCGAGCGAGCCAGATATGAGAACAAGCGAGCGAGCCAGATATGAGAGCAAGCGAGCAAGCCAGATATGAGAGCAAGCGAGCAAGCCAGATATGAGAGCGAGCGAGCCAGACATGAGAGCGAGCGAGCCAGATATGCGAGCGAGCGAGCCAGATAAGAGAGCGAGCCAGACAAGAGAGCAAGCGAGCGAGCCAGATGTGAGAGCATGGGAGCCAGATATGCGTGCGAGCGATAAAAGAGAGCGAGCCAGACAAGAGAGCAAGCGAGCGAGCCAGATATGAGAAAAAGCGAGCGAGCCAGATATGAGAGCAAGCGAGCGAGCCAGATATGAGAGCAAGCGAGCAAGCCAGATATGAGAGCAAGCGAGCAAGCCAGATTTGAGAGCGAGCGAGCCAGATATGCGAGCGAGCCAGATAAGAGAGTGAGCCAGACAAGAGAGCAAGCGAGCGAGCCAGATATGAGAGTCAGCGAGCGAGCCAGATATGAGAGCAAGCGAGCAAGCCAGATATGAGAGCGAAGCGAGCCAGACATGAGAGCGAGCGAGCCAGATATGCGAGCGAGCGAGCCAGATAAGAGAGCGAGCCAGACAAGAGAGCAAGCGAGCGAGCCAGATGTGAGAGCAAGCTAGCCAGATATGCGAGCGAGCCATAAAAGAGAGCGAGACAGACAAGAGAGCAAGCGAGCGAGCCAGATATGAGAGCGAGCTAGCAAAAAGATATAAGAGCGAGCCAGATAAGAGAGCAAGCCAGACAAGAGAGCAAGCGAGCAAGATATGAGAGCAAGCGAGCCAGCTAGATGTGAGAGCGAGCGAGCCAGGTATGCGAGCGAGCCAGATAAGAGAGCGAGCCAGACAAGAGAGCAAGCGAGAAAGCCAGATATGAGAGCGAGCCAGACATGCGAGCGAGCCAGATATGAGAGCGAACGAGCCAGATAAGAGAGCAAGCCATACAAGAGAGCAAGCGTGCGAGCCAGATATGCTAGCGAGCAAGCCAGATAAGAGAGCGAGCCAGACAAGAGAGCAAGCGAGCGAGCCAGATATGAGAGCAAGCGAGCCAGCCAGATACGAGAGCGAGCGAGCCAGATAAGAGAGCGAGCAAGACAAGAGAGCAAGCGAGCTAGCCAGATATGAGAGCAAGCGAGCGAGCCAGATTTGAGAGCGAGCGAGCAAGATATGCGAGCGAGCCAGTTAAGAGAGCGAGCCAGACAAGAGAGCAAGCGAGCTAGCCAGATATGAGAGCAAGCGAGCGAGCCAGATTTGAGAGCGAGCGAGCCAGATATGCGAGCGAGCCAGATAAGAGAGCGAGCCAGATAAGAGAGCGAGCCAGACAAGAGAGCAAGCGAGCGAGCCAGATATGAGAGCAAGCGAGCGAGCCGGATATGAGAGCAAGCGAACAAGCCAGATATGAGAGCAAGCGAGCGAGCCAGATTTGAGAGCAAGCAAGAAAGATATGCAAGCGAGCCATAAAAGAGAGCGAGACAGACAAGAGAGCAAGCGAGAGAGCCAGATATGAGAGCAAGCTAGCAAGCCAGATATGAGAGCGAACCAGACAAGTGAGCAAGCGAGCGAGCCAGATATGAGAGCAAGCGAGCGAGCCAGATATGAGAGCAAGCAAGCCAGCCAGATGTGAGAGCGAGCGAGCCAGATATGCGAGCGAGCCAGATAAGAGAGCGAGCCAGACAAGAGAGCAAGCGAGCGTGCCAGATATGAGAGCAAGCGAGCGAGCCAGATATGAGAGTGAGCGAGCCAGACATGAGCGCAAGCGAGCGAGCCAGATATGAGAGCAAGCGAGTGATCCAGATATGCGAGCGAGCCAGACAAGAGCGCAAGCGAGCAAGCCAGATATGAGAGCAAGCGAGTGAGCCAGATGTGAGAGCAAACGAGCCAGATATGCGAGCGAGCCTGATAAGAGAGCGAGCCAGACAAGAGAGCAAGCGAGCGAGCCAGATATGAGAGCAAGCAAGCGAGCCAGATATGAGAGCGAGCGAGCAAAATAAGAGAGCAAGCCAGACAAGAGAGCAAGCGTGCAAGCCAGATATGCTAGCGAGCAAGCCAGATAAGAGAGCGAGCCAGACAAGAGAGCAAGCGAGCGAGCCAGATATGAGAGCAAGCGAACCAGCCAGATATGAGAGCGAGCGAGCCAGATAAGAGAGCGAGCAAGACAAGAGAGAAAGAGAGCTAGCCAAATATGAGAGCAAGCGAGCGAGCCAGATATGAGAGCGAGCGAGCCAGATATGCGAGCGAGACAGATAAGAGAGCGAGCCAGACAAGAGAGCAAGCGAGCGAGCCAGATATGAGAACAAGCGAGCGAGCAAGATATGAGAGCGAGCCAGATAAGAGAGCGACCATACAAGAGAGCAAGTGAGAAAGCCAGATATGAGAGAGAGCGAGCCAGACATGAGAGCACGCGAGCGAGCCAGATATGAGAGCGATCGAGCCAGATAAGAGAGCAAGCCAGACAAGAGAGCAAGCGTGCGAGCCAGATATGCTAACGAGCAAGCCAGATAAGAGAGCGAGCCAGACAAGCGAGCAAGCGAGCGAGCCAGATATGAGAGCAAGCGAGCGAGCCAGATGTGAGAGCGAGACAGATAAGAGAGCAAGCCAGACAAGAGAGCAAGCGTGCGAGCCAGATATGCTAGCGAGCAAGCCAGATAAGAGAGCGAGCCAGACAAGAGAGCAAGCGAGCGAGCCAGATATGAGAGTAGGCGAACCAGCCAGATATGAGAGCGAGCGAGCCAGATATGAGAGTGAGCAAGACAAGAGAGAAAGCGAGCTAGCCAAATATGAGAGCAAGTGAGCGTGCCAGACAAGAGAGCGAGCGAGCCAGATATGCGAGCGAGCCAGAGAAGAGAGCGAGCCAGACAAGAGAGCAAGCGAGCGAGCCAGATATGAGAAAAAGCGAGCGAGCCAGATATGAGAGCAAGCGAGCGAGACAGACAAGAGAGCAAGCGAGGGAGCCAGATATCAGAGCAAGCTAGCAAGCCAGATATGAGAGCGAGCCAGATAAGAGAGCGAGCCAGACAAGAGAGGAAGCGAGCGAGCCAAATATGAGAGCAAGCGAGCCAGCTAGATGTGAGAGCGAGCGAGCCAGATATGTGAGCGAGCCAGATAAGAGAGCGAGCCAGACAAGAGAGCAAGCGAGCGAGCCAGATATGAGAGCAAGCAAGCGAGCCAGATATGAGAGCGAGCGAGCCAGATAAGAGAGCAAGCCAGACAAAAGAGCAAGCGTGCAAGCCAGATATGCTAGCGAGCGAGCCAGATAAGAGAGTGAGCCAAACAAGAGAGCAAGCGAGCGAGCCAGATATGAGAGCAAGCGAACCAGCCAGATATGAGAGCGAGCGAGCCAGATAAGAGAGCGAGCAAGACAAGAAAGAAAGAGAGCTAGCCAAATATGAGAGCAAGCGAGCGAGCCAGATATGAGAGCGAGCGAGCCAGATATGCGAGCGAGCCAGATAAGAGAGCGAGCCAGACAAGAGAGCAAGCGAGCGAGCCAGATATGAGAACAAGCGAGCGAGCCAGATATGAGAGCAAGCGAGCGAGCCAGATATGAGAGCAAGCGAGCAAGCCAGATATGAGAGCAAGCGAGCGAGCCAGATTTGAGAGCGAGCGAGCTAGATATGCGAGCGAGCCAGATAAGAGAGTGAGCCAGACAAGAGAGCAAGCGAGCGAGCCAGATATGAGAGTAAGTGAGCGAGCCAGATTTGAGAGCGAGCGAGCCAGATATGCGAGCGAGCCAGATAAGAGAGCGAGCCAGACAAGAGAGCAAGCGAGCGAGCCAGATATGAGAGCAAGCGAGCCAGCCAGAAATGAGAGCAAGCGAGCCAGCCAGATGTGAGAGCGAGCGAGCCAGATATGCGAGCGAGCCAGATATGCGAGCAAGCCAGATAAGAGAGCGAGCCAGACAAGAGAGCAAGCGAGAAAGCCAGATATGAGAGCGAGCGAGCCAGACATGAGAACAAGCGAGCGAGCCAGACATGAGAGCAAGCGAGCGAGCCAGATATGAAAGCGAGCAAGCCAGATAAGAGAGCAAGCCAGACAAGAGAGCAAGCGTGCGAGCCAGATATGCTAGCGAGCAAACCAGATAAGAGAGCGAGCCAGACAAGAGAGCAAGCGAGCGAGCCAGATATGAGAGCAAGCGAGCCAGCCAGATATAAGAGCGAGCGAGCCAGATAAGAGAGCGAGCAAGACAAGAGAGCAAGCGAGCGAGCCAGATGTGAGAGCGAGCGAGCAAGATATGCGAGCGAGCCAGATAAGAGAGCGAGCCAGACAAGAGAGCAGCGAGCAAGCCAGATGTGAGAGAGAGCTAGCCAGATAAGAGAGCGAGCCAGACAATTAAGCAAGCAAGCGAGCCAGATATGAGAGCAAGAGAGCCACATATGAGAGCAAGCGAGCTAGCCAGATATGAGAGCAAGCAAGCGAGCCAGATTTGAGAGTGAGCGCGCAAGATATGCGAGCGAGCCAGATAAGAGAGCGAGCCAGACAAGAGAGCAAGCGAGCGAGCCAGATATGAGAGCAAGCGAGCAAGCCAGATATGAGAGCGAGCGAGCCAGACATGAGACGGAGCGAGTAAGATATGAGAGCGAGCGAACCAGATATGCGAGCGAGCCATAAAAGAGAGCGAGACAGACAAGAGAGCAAGCGAGCGAGCCAGATATGAGAGCAAGCTAGCAAGCCAGATATGAGAGCGAGCCAGATAAGAGAGCGAGCCAGACAAGAGAGCAAGCGAGCGAGCCAGATATGCTAGCGAGCAAACCAGATAAGAGAGCGAGCCAGACAAGAGAGCAAGCTAGCGAGCCAGATATGAGAGCAAGCGAGCCAGCCAGATATAAGAGCGAGCGAGCCAGATAAGAGAGCGAGCAAGACAAGAGAGCAAGCGAGCTAGCCACATTTGAGAACAAGCGAGCGAGCCAGATGTGAGAGCGAGCGAGCAAGATATGCGAGCGAGCCAGATAAGAGAGCGAGCCAGACAAGAGAGCAGCGAGCAAGCCAGATGTGAGAGAGAGCTAGCCAGATAAGAGAGCGAGCCAGACAATTAAGCAAGCAAGCGAGCCAGATATGAGAGCAAGAGAGCCACATATGAGAGCAAGCGAGCTAGCCAGATATGAGAGCAAGCAAGCGAGCCAGATTTGAGAGTGAGCGCGCAAGATATGCGAGCGAGCCAGATAAGAGAGCGAGCCAGACAAGAGAGCAAGCGAGCGAGCCAGATATGAGAGCAAGCGAGCAAGCCAGATATGAGAGCGAGCGAGCCAGACATGAGACGGAGCGAGTAAGATATGAGAGCGAGCGAACCAGATATGCGAGCGAGCCATAAAAGAGAGCGAGACAGACAAGAGAGCAAGCGAGCGAGCCAGATATGAGAGCAAGCTAGCAAGCCAGATATGAGAGCGAGCCAGATAAGAGAGCGAGCCAGACAAGAGAGCAACCGAGCGAGCCAAATATGAGAGCAAGCGAGCCAGCTAGATGTGAGAGCGAGCGAGCCAGATATGTGAGCGAGCCAGATAAGAGAGCGAGCCAGACAAGAGAGCAAGCGAGCGAGCCAGATATGAGAGCAAGCGAGCGAGCCAGATATGAGAGCGAGCGAGCCAGATAAGAGAGCAAGCCAGACAAAAGAGCAAGCGTGCAAGCCAGATATGCTAGCGAGCAAGCCAGATAAGAGAGCGAGCCAGACAGGAGAGCAAGCGAGCGAGCCAGATATGAGAGCAAGCGAACCAGCCAGATATGAGAGCGAGCGAGCCAGATATGCGAGCGAGCCAGATAAGAGAGCGAGCCAGACAAGAGAGCAAGCGAGCGAGCCAGATATGAGAACAAGCGAGCGAGCCAGATATGAGAGCAAGCGAGCAAGCCAGATATGAGAGCAAGCGAGCAAGCCAGATATGAGAGCGAGCGAGCCAGACATGAGAGCGAGCGAGCCAGATATGCGAGCGAGCGAGCCAGATAAGAGAGCGAGCCAGACAAGAGAGCAAACGAGCGAGCCAGATGTGAGAGCATGGGAGCCAGATATGCGTGCGAGCGATAAAAGAGAGCGAGCCAGACAAGAGAGCAAGCGAGCGAGCCAGATATGAGAGCAAGCAAACCAGCCAGATATGAGAGCGAGCGAGCCAGATATGAGAGCGAGCAAGACAAGAGAGCAAGCGAGCTAGCCAGATTTGAGAGCAGCGAGCCAGATAAGAGAGCGAGCCAGACAAGAGAGCAAGCGAGCGAGCCAGATATGAGAAAAAGTGAGCGAGCCAGATATGAGAGCAAGCGAGCGAGCCAGATATGAGAGCAAGCCAGATATGAGAGCAAGCGAGCGAGCCAGATTTGAGAGCGAGCGAGCTAGATATGCGAGCGAGCCAGATAAGAGAGTGAGCCAGACAAGAGAGCAAGCGAGCGAGCCAGATATGAGAGTAAGCGAGCGAGCCAGATATGAGAGCAAGCGAGCAAGCCAGATATGAGAGCGAAGCGAGCCAGACATGAGAGCGAGCGAGCCAGATATGCGAGCGAGCCAGATAAGAGAGCGAACCAGACAAGAGAGCAAGCGAGCGAGCCAGATGTGAGAGCAAGCTAGCCAGATATGCGAGCGAGCCATAAAAGAGAGCGAGACAGACAAGAGAGCAAGCGAGCGAGCCAGATATGAGAGCGAGCTAGCAAGGCAGATATAAGAGCGAGCCAGATAAGAGAGCGAGCCAGACAAGAGAGCAAGCGAGCCAGATATGAGAGCAAGCGAGCCAGCTAGATGTGAGAGCGAGCGAGCCAGGTATGCGAGCGAGCCAGATAAGAGAGCGAGCCAGACAAGAGAGCAAGCGAGAAAGCCAGATATGAGAGCGAGCCAGACATGAGAGCAAGCGAGCGAGCCAGATATGAGAGCGAGCGAGCCAGATAAGAGAGCAAGCCAGACAAGAGAGCAAGCGTGCGAGCCAGATATGCTAGCGAGCAAGCCAGTTAAGAGAGCGAGCCAGACAAGAAAGCAAGCGAGCGAGCCAGATATGAGAGCAAGCGAGCCAGCCAGATATGAGAGAGAGCGAGCCAGATAAGAGAGCGAGCAAGGCAAGAGAGCAAGCGAGCTAGCCAGATATGAGAGCAAGCGAGCGAGCCAGATTTGAGAGCGAGCAAGCCAGATATGCGAGCGAGCCAGATAAGAGAGCGAGCCAGACAAGAGAGCAAGCGAGCGAGCCAGATATGAGAGCAAGCGAGCGAGCCGAATATGAGAGCAAGCGAGCAAGCCAGATATGAGACTGAGCGAGCAAGCCAGATATGAGAGCAAGCGAGCGAGCCAGATATGCAAACGAGCCATAAAAGAGATTGAGACAGACAAGAAAGCAAGCGAGCGAGCCAGATATAAGAGCAAGCGAGCCAGCCAGACATGAGAGCAAGCGAGCCAGCCAGATGTGAGAGCGAGCGAGCCAGATAAGAGATCGAGCAAGACAAGAGAGCAAGCGAGCTAGCCAGATATGAGAGCAAGCGAGCGAGCCAGATTTGAAAGCGAGCGAGCCAGATATGCGAGCGAGCCAGATAAGAGAGCGAGCCAGACAAGAGAGCAAGCGAGCGAGCCAGACAAGAGAGCAAGCGAGCGAGCCAGATATGAGAAAAAGCGAGCGAGCCAGATATGAGAGCAAGCGAGCGAGCCAGATATGAGAGCGAGCGAGCCAGACATGAGACGGAGCGAGTAAGATATGAGAGCGAGCGAACCAGATATGCGAGCGAGCCATAAAAGAGAGCGAGACAGACAAGAGAGCAAGCGAGCGAGCCAGATATGAGAGCAAGCTAGCAAGCCAGATATGAGAGCGAGCCAGATAAGAGAGCGAGCCAGACAAGAGAGCAAGCGAGCGAGCCAAATATGAGAGCAAGCGAGCCAGCTAGATGTGAGAGCGAGCGAGCCAGATATGTGAGCGAGCCAGATAAGAGAGCGAGCCAGACAAGAGAGCAAGCGAGCGAGCCAGATAAGAGAGCAAGCGAGCGAGCCAGATATGAGAGCGAGCGAGCCAGATAAGAGAGCAAGCCAGACAAAAGAGCAAGCGTGCAAGCCAGATATGCTAGCGAGCAAGCCAGATAAGAGAGCGAGCCAGACAGGAGAGCAAGCGAGCGAGCCAGATATGAGAGCAAGCGAACCAGCCAGATATGAGAGCGAGCGAGCCAGATATGCGAGCGAGCCAGATAAGAGAGCGAGCCAGACAAGAGAGCAAGCGAGCGAGCCAGATATGAGAACAAGCGAGCGAGCCAGATATGAGAGCAAGCGAGCAAGCCAGATATGAGAGCAAGCGAGCAAGCCAGATATGAGAGCGAGCGAGCCAGACATGAGAGCGAGCGAGCCAGATATGCGAGCGAGCGAGCCAGATAAGAGAGCGAGCCAGACAAGAGAGCAAGCGAGCGAGCCAGATGTGAGAGCAAGGGAGCCAGATATGCGTGCGAGCGATAAAAGAGAGCGAGACAGACAAGAGAGCAAGCGAGCGAGCCAGATATGAGAGCGAGCTAGCAAGGCAGATATAAGAGCGAGCCAGATAAGAAAGCGAGCCAGACAAGAGAGCAAGCGAGCCAGATATGAGAGCAAGGGAGACAGCTAGATGTGAGAGCGTGCGAGCCAGGTATAAGAGCGAGCCAGATAAGAGAGCGAGCCAGACAAGAGAGCAAGCGAGAAAGCCAGATATGAGAGCGAGCGAGCCAGACATGAGAGCAAGCGAGCGAGCCAGATATGAGAGCGATCGAGCCAGATAAGAGAGCAAGCGTGCGAGCCAGATATGCTAGCGAGCAAGCCAGATAAGAGAGCGAGCCAGACAAAAGAGCAAGTGAGCGAGCCAGATATGAGAGCAAGCGAGCGAGCCAGATGTGAGAGCGAGACAGATAAGAGAGCAAGCCAGACAAGAGAGCAAGCGAGCGAGCCAGATATGAGAGTAAGCGAGCGAGCCAGATATGAGAGCAAGCGAGCAAGCCAGATATGAGAGCAAGCGAGCAAGCCAGATATGAGAGCAAGCGAGCAAGCCAGATATGAGAGCAAGCGAGCAAGCCAGATATGAGAGCAAGCGAGCAAGCCAGATTTGAGAGCAAGCGAGCAAACCAGATATGAGAGCAAGCGAGCAAGCCAGATTTGAGAGCGAGCGAGCCAGATATGAGAGCGAGCCAGAGAAGAGAGCGAGCCAGACAAGAGAGCAAGCGAGCGAGCCAGATATGAGAAAAAGCGAGCGAGCCAGATATGAGAGCAAGCGAGCGAGCCAGATATGAGAGCAAGCGAGCAAGCCAGATATGAGAGCAAGCGAGCAAGCCAGATTTGAGAGCGAGCGAGCCAGATATGCGAGCGAGCCAGATAAGAGAGTGAGCCAGACAAGAGAGCAAGCGAGCCAGCCAGATATGAGAGTAAGCGAGCGAGCCAGATATGAGAGCAAGCGAGCAAGCCAGATATGAGAGCGAAGCGAGCCAAACATGAGAGCGAGCGAGCCAGATATGCGAGCGAGCGAGCCAGATAAGAGAGCGAGCCAGACAAGAGAGCAAGCGAGCGAGCCAGATGTGAGAGCAAGCTAGCCAGATATGCGAACGAGCCATAAAAGAGAGCGAGACAGACAAGAGAGCAAGCGAGCGAGCCAGATATGAGAGCGAGCTAGCAAAAAGATATAAGAGCGAGCCAGATAAGAGAGCAAGCCAGACAAGAGAGCAAGCGAGCAAGATATGAGAGCAAGCGAGCCAGCTAGATGTGAGAGCGAGCGAGCCAGGTATGCGAGCGAGCCAGATAAGAGAGCGAGCCAGACAAGAGAGCAAGCGAGAAAGCCAGATATGAGAGCGAGCCAGACATGCGAGCGAGCCAGATATGAGAGCGAACGAGCCAGATAAGAGAGCAAGCCATACAAGAGAGCAAGCGTGCGAGCCAGATATGCTAGCGAGCAAGCCAGATAAGAGAGCGAGCCAGACAAGAGAGCAAGCGAGCGAGCCAGATATGAGAGCAAGCGAGCCAGCCAGATACGAGAGCGAGCGAGCCAGATAAGAGAGCGAGCAAGACAAGAGAGCAAGCGAGCTAGCCAGATATGAGAGCAAGCGAGCGAGCCAGATTTGAGAGCGAGCGAGCCAGATATGCGAGCGAGCCAGATAAGAGAGCGAGCCAGATAAGAGAGCGAGCCAGATATGAGAGCAAGCGAGCGAGCCGGATATGAGAGCAAGCGAACAAGCCAGATATGAGAGCAAGCGAGCGAGCCAGATTTGAGAGCAAGCAAGAAAGATATGCAAGCGAGCCATAAAAGAGAGCGAGACAGACAAGAGAGCAAGCGAGAGAGCCAGATATGAGAGCAAGCTAGCAAGCCAGATATGAGAGCGAACCAGACAAGTGAGCAAGCGAGCGAACCAGATATGAGAGCAAGCGAGCGAGCCAGATATGAGAGCAAGCAAGCCAGCCAGATGTGAGAGCGAGCGAGCCAGATATGCGAGCAAGCCAGATAAGAGAGCGAGCCAGACAAGAGAGCAAGCGAGCGTGCCAGATATGAGAGCAAGCGAGCGAGCCAGATATGAGAGTGAGCGAGCCAGACATGAGCGCAAGCGAGCGAGCCAGATATGAGAGCAAGCGAGTGATCCAGATATGCGAGCGAGCCAGACAAGAGCGCAAGCGAGCAAGCCAGATATGAGAGCAAGCGAGTGAGCCAGATGTGAGAGCAAACGAGCCAGATATGCGAGCGAGCCTGATAAGAGAGCGAGCCAGACAAGAGAGCAAGCGAGCGAGCCAGAAATTAGAGAAAGCAAGCGAGCCAGATATGAGAGCGAGCGAGCAAAATAAGAGAGCAAGCCAGACAAGAGAGCAAGCGTGCAAGCCAGATATGCTAGCGAGCAAGCCAGATAAGAGAGCGAGCCAGACAAGAGAGCAAGAGAGCGAGCCAGATATGAGAGCAAGCGAACCAGCCAGATATGAGAGCGAGCGAGCCAGATAAGAGAGCGAGCAAGACAAGAGAGAAAGAGAGCTAGCCAAATATGAGAGCAAGCGAGCGAGCCAGATATGAGAGCGAGCGAGCCAGATATGCGAGCGAGCCAGATAAGAGAGCGAGCCAGACAAGAGAGCAAGCGAGCGAGCCAGATATGAGAACAAGCGAGCGAGCAAGATATGAGAGCGAGCCAGATAAGAGAGCGACCATACAAGAGAGCAAGTGAGAAAGCCAGATATGAGAGCGAGCGAGCCAGACATGAGAGCAAGCGAGCGAGCCAGATATGAGAGCGATCGAGCCAGATAAGAGAGCAAGCCAGACAAGAGAGCAAGCGTGCGAGCCAGATATGCTAACGAGCAAGCCAGATAAGAGAGCGAGCCAGACAAGAGAGCAAGCGAGCGAGCCAGATATGAGAGCAAGCGAGCGAGCCAGATGTGAGAGCGAGACAGATAAGAGAGCAAGCCAGACAAGAGAGCAAGCGTGCGAGCCAGATATGCTAGCGAGCAAGCCAGATAAGAGAGCGAGCCAGACAAGAGAGCAAGCGAGCGAGCCAGATATGAGAGTAGGCGAACCAGCCAGATATGAGAGCGAGCGAGCCAGATATGAGAGTGAGCAAGACAAGAGAGAAAGCGAGCTAGCCAAATATGAGAGCAAGTGAGCGTGCCAGACAAGAGAGCGAGCGAGCCAGATATGCGAGCGAGCCAGAGAAGAGAGCGAGCCAGACAAGAGAGCAAGCGAGCGAGCCAGATATGAGAAAAAGCGAGCGAGCCAGATATGAGAGCAAGCGAGCGAGACAGACAAGAGAGCAAGCGAGGGAGCCAGATATCAGAGCAAGCTAGCAAGCCAGATATGAGAGCGAGCCAGATAAGAGAGCGAGCCAGACAAGAGAGGAAGCGAGCGAGCCAAATATGAGAGCAAGCGAGCCAGCTAGATGTGAGAGCGAGCGAGCCAGATATGTGAGCGAGCCAGATAAGAGAGCGAGCCAGACAAGAGAGCAAGCGAGCGAGCCAGATATGAGAGCAAGCAAGCGAGCCAGATATGAGAGCGAGCGAGCCAGATAAGAGAGCAAGCCAGACAAAAGAGCAAGCGTGCAAGCCAGATATGCTAGCGAGCGAGCCAGATAAGAGAGTGAGCCAAACAAGAGAGCAAGCGAGCGAGCCAGATATGAGAGCAAGCGAACCAGCCAGATATGAGAGCGAGCGAGCCAGATAAGAGAGCGAGCAAGACAAGAAAGAAAGAGAGCTAGCCAAATATGAGAGCAAGCGAGCGAGCCAGATATGAGAGCGAGCGAGCCAGATATGCGAGCGAGCCAGATAAGAGAGCGAGCCAGACAAGAGAGCAAGCGAGCGAGCCAGATATGAGAACAAGCGAGCGAGCCAGATATGAGAGCAAGCGAGCGAGCCAGATATGAGAGCAAGCGAGCAAGCCAGATATGAGAGCAAGCGAGCGAGCCAGATTTGAGAGCGAGCGAGCTAGATATGCGAGCGAGCCAGATAAGAGAGTGAGCCAGACAAGAGAGCAAGCGAGCGAGCCAGATATGAGAGTAAGTGAGCGAGCCAGATTTGAGAGCGAGCGAGCCAGATATGCGAGCGAGCCAGATAAGAGAGCGAGCCAGACAAGAGAGCAAGCGAGCGAGCCAGATATGAGAGCAAGCGAGCCAGCCAGAAATGAGAGCAAGCGAGCCAGCCAGATGTGAGAGCGAGCGAGCCAGATATGCGAGCGAGCCAGATATGCGAGCAAGCCAGATAAGAGAGCGAGCCAGACAAGAGAGCAAGCGAGAAAGCCAGATATGAGAGCGAGCGAGCCAGACATGAGAACAAGCGAGCGAGCCAGACATGAGAGCAAGCGAGCGAGCCAGATATGAAAGCGAGCAAGCCAGATAAGAGAGCAAGCCAGACAAGAGAGCAAGCGTGCGAGCCAGATATGCTAGCGAGCAAACCAGATAAGAGAGCGAGCCAGACAAGAGAGCAAGCGAGCGAGCCAGATATGAGAGCAAGCGAGCCAGCCAGATATAAGAGCGAGCGAGCCAGATAAGAGAGCGAGCAAGACAAGAGAGCAAGCGAGCGAGCCAGATGTGAGAGCGAGCGAGCAAGATATGCGAGCGAGCCAGATAAGAGAGCGAGCCAGACAAGAGAGCAGCGAGCAAGCCAGATGTGAGAGAGAGCTAGCCAGATAAGAGAGCGAGCCAGACAATTAAGCAAGCAAGCGAGCCAGATATGAGAGCAAGAGAGCTAGCCAGATATGAGAGCAAGCAAGCGAGCCAGATTTGAGAGTGAGCGCGCAAGATATGCGAGCGAGCCAGATAAGAGAGCGAGCCAGACAAGAGAGCAAGCGAGCGAGCCAGATATGAGAGCAAGCGAGCAAGCCAGATATGAGAGCGAGCGAGCCAGACATGAGACGGAGCGAGTAAGATATGAGAGCGAGCGAACCAGATATGCGAGCGAGCCATAAAAGAGAGCGAGACAGACAAGAGAGCAAGCGAGCGAGCCAGATATGAGAGCAAGCTAGCAAGCCAGATATGAGAGCGAGCCAGATAAGAGAGCGAGCCAGACAAGAGAGCAAGCGAGCGAGCCAGATATGCTAGCGAGCAAACCAGATAAGAGAGCGAGCCAGACAAGAGAGCAAGCTAGCGAGCCAGATATGAGAGCAAGCGAGCCAGCCAGATATAAGAGCGAGCGAGCCAGATAAGAGAGCGAGCAAGACAATAGAGCAAGCGAGCTAGCCACATTTGAGAACAAGCGAGCGAGCCAGATGTGAGAGCGAGCGAGCAAGATATGCGAGCGAGCCAGATAAGAGAGCGAGCCAGACAAGAGAGCAGCGAGCAAGCCAGATGTGAGAGAGAGCTAGCCAGATAAGAGAGCGAGCCAGACAATTAAGCAAGCGAGCTAGCCAGATATGAGAGCAAGCAAGCGAGCCAGATTTGAGAGTGAGCGCGCAAGATATGCGAGCGAGCCAGATAAGAGAGCGAGCCAGACAAGAGAGCAAGCGAGCGAGCCAGATATGAGAGCAAGCGAGCAAGCCAGATATGAGAGCGAGCGAGCCAGACATGAGACGGAGCGAGTAAGATATGAGAGCGAGCGAACCAGATATGCGAGCGAGCCATAAAAGAGAGCGAGACAGACAAGAGAGCAAGCGAGCGAGCCAGATATGAGAGCAAGCTAGCAAGCCAGATATGAGAGCGAGCCAGATAAGAGAGCGAGCCAGACAAGAGAGCAACCGAGCGAGCCAAATATGAGAGCAAGCGAGCCAGCTAGATGTGAGAGCGAGCGAGCCAGATATGTGAGCGAGCCAGATAAGAGAGCGAGCCAGACAAGAGAGCAAGCGAGCGAGCCAGATATGAGAGCAAGCGAGCGAGCCAGATATGAGAGCGAGCGAGCCAGATAAGAGAGCAAGCCAGACAAAAGAGCAAGCGTGCAAGCCAGATATGCTAGCGAGCAAGCCAGATAAGAGAGCGAGCCAGACAGGAGAGCAAGCGAGCGAGCCAGATATGAGAGCAAGCGAACCAGCCAGATATGAGAGCGAGCGAGCCAGATATGCGAGCGAGCCAGATAAGAGAGCGAGCCAGACAAGAGAGCAAGCGAGCGAGCCAGATATGAGAACAAGCGAGCGAGCCAGATATGAGAGCAAGCGAGCAAGCCAGATATGAGAGCAAGCGAGCAAGCCAGATATGAGAGCGAGCGAGACAGACATGAGAGCGAGCGAGCCAGATATGCGAGCGAGCGAGCCAGATAAGAGAGCGAGCCAGACAAGAGAGCAAGCGAGCGAGCCAGATGTGAGAGCATGGGAGCCAGATATGCGTGCGAGCGATAAAAGAGAGCGAGCCAGACAAGAGAGCAAGCGAGCGAGCCAGATATGAGAGCAAGCAAACCAGCCAGATATGAGAGCGAGCGAGCCAGATATGAGAGCGAGCAAGACAAGAGAGCAAGCGAGCTAGCCAGATTTGAGAGCAGCGAGCCAGATAAGAGAGCGAGCCAGACAAGAGAGCAAGCGAGCGAGCCAGATATGAGAAAAAGTGAGCGAGCCAGATATGAGAGCAAGCGAGCGAGCCAGATATGAGAGCAAGCCAGATATGAGAGCAAGCGAGCGAGCCAGATTTGAGAGCGAGCGAGCTAGATATGCGAGCGAGCCAGATAAGAGAGTGAGCCAGACAAGAGAGCAAGCGAGCGAGCCAGATATGAGAGTAAGCGAGCGAGCCAGATATGAGAGCAAGCGAGCAAGCCAGATATGAGAGCGAAGCGAGCCAGACATGAGAGCGAGCGAGCCAGATATGCGAGCGAGCCAGATAAGAGAGCGAACCAGACAAGAGAGCAAGCGAGCGAGCCAGATGTGAGAGCAAGCTAGCCAGATATGCGAGCGAGCCATAAAAGAGAGCGAGACAGACAAGAGAGCAAGCGAGCGAGCCAGATATGAGAGCGAGCTAGCAAGGCAGATATAAGAGCGAGCCAGATAAGAGAGCGAGCCAGACAAGAGAGCAAGCGAGCCAGATATGAGAGCAAGCGAGCCAGCTAGATGTGAGAGCGAGCGAGCCAGGTATGCGAGCGAGCCAGATAAGAGAGCGAGCCAGACAAGAGAGCAAGCGAGAAAGCCAGATATGAGAGCGAGCCAGACATGAGAGCAAGCGAGCGAGCCAGATATGAGAGCGAGCGAGCCAGATAAGAGAGCAAGCCAGACAAGAGAGCAAGCGTGCGAGCCAGATATGCTAGCGAGCAAGCCAGTTAAGAGAGCGAGCCAGACAAGAAAGCAAGCGAGCGAGCCAGATATGAGAGAGAGCGAGCCAGATAAGAGAGCGAGCAAGGCAAGAGAGCAAGCGAGCTAGCCAGATATGAGAGCAAGCGAGCGAGCCAGATTTGAGAGCGAGCAAGCCAGATATGCGAGCGAGCCAGATAAGAGAGCGAGCCAGACAAGAGAGCAAGCGAGCGAGCCAGATATGAGAGCAAGCGAGCGAGCCGAATATGAGAGCAAGCGAGCAAGCCAGATATGAGACTGAGCGAGCAAGCCAGATATGAGAGCAAGCGAGCGAGCCAGATATGCAAACGAGCCATAAAAGAGATTGAGACAGACAAGAAAGCAAGCGAGCGAGCCAGATATAAGAGCAAGCGAGCCAGCCAGACATGAGAGCAAGCGAGCCAGCCAGATGTGAGAGCGAGCGAGCCAGATAAGAGATCGAGCAAGACAAGAGAGCAAGCGAGCTAGCCAGATATGAGAGCAAGCGAGCGAGCCAGATTTGAAAGCGAGCGAGCCAGATATGCGAGCGAGCCAGATAAGAGAGCGAGCCAGACAAGAGAGCAAGCGAGCGAGCCAGACAAGAGAGCAAGCGAGCGAGCCAGATATGAGAAAAAGCGAGCGAGCCAGATATGAGAGCAAGCGAGCGAGCCAGATATGAGAGCGAGCGAGCTAGACATGAGACGGAGCGAGTAAGATATGAGAGCGAGCGAACCAGATATGCGAGTGAGCCATAAAAGAGAGCGAGACAGACAAGAGAGCAAGCGAGCGAGCCAGATATGAGAGCAAGCTAGCAAGCCAGATATGAGAGCGAGCCAGATAAGAGAGCGAGCCAGACAAGAGAGCAAGCGAGCGAGCCAAATATGAGAGCAAGCGAGCCAGCTAGATGTGAGAGCGAGCGAGCCAGATATGTGAGCGAGCCAGATAAGAGAGCGAGCCAGACAAGAGAGCAAGCGAGCGAGCCAGATATGAGAGCAAGCGAGCGAGCCAGATATGAGAGCGAGCGAGCCAGATAAGAGAGCAAGCCAGACAAAAGAGCAAGCGTGCAAGCCAGATATGCTAGCGAGCAAGCCAGATAAGAGAGCGAGCCAGACAGGAGAGCAAGCGAGCGAGCCAGATATGAGAGCAAGCGAACCAGCCAGATATGAGAGCGAGCGAGCCAGATATGCGAGCGAGCCAGATAAGAGAGCGAGCCAGACAAGAGAGCAAGCGAGCGAGCCAGATATGAGAACAAGCGAGCGAGCCAGATATGAGAGCAAGCGAGCAAGCCAGATATGAGAGCAAGCGAGCAAGCCAGATATGAGAGCGAGCGAGCCAGACATGAGAGCGAGCGAGCCAGATATGCGAGCGAGCGAGCCAGATAAGAGAGCGAGCCAGACAAGAGAGCAAGCGAGCGAGCCAGATGTGAGAGCAAGGGAGCCAGATATGCGTGCGAGCGATAAAAGAGAGCGAGACAGACAAGAGAGCAAGCGAGCGAGCCAGATATGAGAGCGAGCTAGCAAGGCAGATATAAGAGCGAGCCAGATAAGAAAGCGAGCCAGACAAGAGAGCAAGCGAGCCAGATATGAGAGCAAGGGAGACAGCTAGATGTGAGAGCGTGCGAGCCAGGTATGAGAGCGAGCCAGATAAGAAAGCGAGCCAGACAAGAGAGCAAGCGAGAAAGCCAGATATGAGAGCGAGCGAGCCAGACATGAGAGCAAGCGAGCGAGCCAGATATGAGAGCGATCGAGCCAGATAAGAGAGCAAGCGTGCGAGCCAGATATGCTAGCGAGCAAGCCAGATAAGAGAGCGAGCCAGACAAAAGAGCAAGCGAGCGAGCCAGATATGAGAGCAAGCGAGCGAGCCAGATGTGAGAGCGAGACAGATAAGAGAGCAAGCCAGACAAGAGAGCAAGCGAGCGAGCCAGATATGAGAGTAAGCGAGCGAGCCAGATATGAGAGCAAGCGAGCAAGCCAGATATGAGAGCGAGCGAGCCAGACATGAGAGCGAGCGAGCCAGATATGCGAGCGAGCGAGCCAGATAAGAGAGCGAGCCAGACAAGAGAGCAAGCGAGCGAGCCAGATGTGAGAGCAAGCTAGCCAGATATGCGAGCGAGCCATAAAAGAGAGCGAGACAGACAAGAGAGCAAGCGAGCGAGCCAGATATGAGAGCGAGCTAGCAAGGCAGATATAAGAGCGAGCCCGATAACAGAGCGAGCCAGACAGGAGAGCAAGCGAGCCAGATATGAGAGCGAGCCAGATAAGAGAGCGACCCAGACAAGAGAGCAAGCGAGCGAGCCAGATATGAGAGCAAGCGAGCGAGCCGGATATGAGAGCAAGCGAGCGAGCCAGATATGAGAGCTATCGAGCCAGATAAGAGAGCAAGCGAGCGAGCCAGATATGAGAGCAAGCGAGCGAGCCAGACATGAGAGCAAGCGAGCGAGCCAGATATGAGAGCGATCGAGCCAGATAAGAGAGCAAGCGTGCGAGCCAGATATGCTAGCGAGCAAGCCAGATAAGAGAGCGAGCCAGACAAGAGAGCAAGTGAGCGAGCCAGATATGAGAGCAAGCGAGCGAGCCAGATGTGAGAGCGAGACAGATAAGAGAGCAAGCCAGACAAGAGAGCAAGCGTGCGAGCCAGATATGCTAGCGAGCAAGCCAGATAAGAGAGCGAGCCAGACAAGAGAGCAAGCGAGCGAGCCAGATATGAGAGCAATCGAACCAGCCAGATATGAGAACGAGCGAGCCAGATATGAGAGCAAGCCAGACAAGAGAGCAAGCGTGCGAGCCAGATATGCTAGCGAGCAAGCCAGATAAGAGAGCGAGCCAGACAAGAGAGCAAGCGAGAAAGCCAGATATGAGAGCGAGCGAGCCAGACATGAGAGCAAGCGAGCGAGCCAGATATGAGAGCGATCGAGCCAGATAAGAGAGCAAGCGTGCGAGCCAGATATGCTAGCGAGCAAGCCAGATAAGAGAGCGAGCCAGACAAAAGAGCAAGCGAGCGAGCCAGATATGAGAGCAAGCGAGCGAGCCAGATGTGAGAGCGAGACAGATAAGAGAGCAAGCCAGACAAGAGAGCAAGCGAGCGAGCCAGATATGAGAGTAAGCGAGCGAGCCAGATATGAGAGCAAGCGAGCAAGCCAGATATGAGAGCAAGCGAGCAAGCCAGATATGAGAGCAAGCGAGCAAGCCAGATATGAGAGCAAGCGAGCAAGCCAGATATGAGAGCATGCGAGCAAGCCAGATTTGAGAGCAAGCGAGCAAACCAGATATGAGAGCAAGCGAGCAAGCCAGATTTGAGAGCGAGCGAGCCAGATATGAGAGCGAGCCAGAGAAGAGAGCGAGCCAGACAAGAGAGCAAGCGAGCGAGCCAGATATGAGAAAAAGCGAGCGAGCCAGATATGAGAGCAAGCGAGCGAGCCAGATATGAGAGCAAGCGAGCAAGCCAGATATGAGAGCAAGCGAGCAAGCCAGATTTGAGAGTGAGCGAGCCAGATATGCGAGCGAGCCAGATAAGAGAGTGAGCCAGACAAGAGAGCAAGCGAGCGAGCCAGATATGAGAGTAAGCGAGCGAGCCAGATATGAGAGCAAGCGAGCAAGCCAGATATGAGAGCGAAGCGAGCCAGACATGAGAGCGAGCGAGCCAGATATGCGAGCGAGCGAGCCAGATAAGAGAGCGAGCCAGACAAGAGAGCAAGCGAGCGAGCCAGATGTGAGAGCAAGCTAGCCAGATATGCGAGCGAGCCATAAAAGAGAGCGAGACAGACAAGAGAGCAAGCGAGCGAGCCAGATATGAGAGCGAGCTAGCAAAAAGATATAAGAGCGAGCCAGATAAGAGAGCAAGCCAGACAAGAGAGCAAGCGAGCAAGATATGAGAGCAAGCGAGCCAGCTAGATGTGAGAGCGAGCGAGCCAGGTATGCGAGCGAGCCAGATAAGAGAGCGAGCCAGACAAGAGAGCAAGCGAGAAAGCCAGATATGAGAGCGAGCCAGACATGCGAGCGAGCCAGATATGAGAGCGAACGAGCCAGATAAGAGAGCAAGCCATACAAGAGAGCAAGCGTGCGAGCCAGATATGCTAGCGAGCAAGCCAGATAAGAGAGCGAGCCAGACAAGAGAGCAAGCGAGCGAGCCAGATATGAGAGCAAGCGAGCCAGCCAGATACGAGAGCGAGCGAGCCAGATAAGAGAGCGAGCAAGACAAGAGAGCAAGCGAGCTAGCCAGATATGAGAGCAAGCGAGCGAGCCAGATTTGAGAGCGAGCGAGCAAGATATGCGAGCGAGCCAGTTAAGAGAGCGAGCCAGACAAGAGAGCAAGCGAGCTAGCCAGATATGAGAGCAAGCGAGCGAGCCAGATTTGAGAGCGAGCGAGCCAGATATGCGAGCGAGCCAGATAAGAGAGCGAGCCAGATAAGAGAGCGAGCCAGACAAGAGAGCAAGCGAGCGAGCCAGATATGAGAGCAAGCGAGCGAGCCGGATATGAGAGCAAGCGAACAAGCCAGATATGAGAGCAAGCGAGCGAGCCAGATTTGAGAGCAAGCAAGAAAGATATGCAAGCGAGCCATAAAAGAGAGCGAGACAGACAAGAGAGCAAGCGAGAGAGCCAGATATGAGAGCAAGCTAGCAAGCCAGATATGAGAGCGAACCAGACAAGTGAGCAAGCGAGCGAGCCAGATATGAGAGCAAGCGAGCGAGCCAGATATGAGAGCAAGCAAGCCAGCCAGATGTGAGAGCGAGCGAGCCAGATATGCGAGCGAGCCAGATAAGAGAGCGAGCCAGACAAGAGAGCAAGCGAGCGTGCCAGATATGAGAGCAAGCGAGCGAGCCAGATATGAGAGTGAGCGAGCCAGACATGAGCGCAAGCGAGCGAGCCAGATATGAGAGCAAGCGAGTGATCCAGATATGCGAGCGAGCCAGACAAGAGCGCAAGCGAGCAAGCCAGATATGAGAGCAAGCGAGTGAGCCAGATGTGAGAGCAAACGAGCCAGATATGCGAGCGAGCCTGATAAGAGAGCGAGCCAGACAAGAGAGCAAGCGAGCGAGCCAGATATGAGAGCAAGCAAGCGAGCCAGATATGAGAGCGAGCGAGCAAAATAAGAGAGCAAGCCAGACAAGAGAGCAAGCGTGCAAGCCAGATATGCTAGCGAGCAAGCCAGATAAGAGAGCGAGCCAGACAAGAGAGCAAGCGAGCGAGCCAGATATGAGAGCAAGCGAACCAGCCAGATATGAGAGCGAGCGAGCCAGATAAGAGAGCGAGCAAGACAAGAGAGAAAGAGAGCTAGCCAAATATGAGAGCAAGCGAGCGAGCCAGATATGAGAGCGAGCGAGCCAGATATGCGAGCGAGCCAGATAAGAGAGCGAGCCAGACAAGAGAGCAAGCGAGCGAGCCAGATATGAGAACAAGCGAGCGAGCAAGATATGAGAGCGAGCCAGATAAGAGAGCGACCATACAAGAGAGCAAGTGAGAAAGCCAGATATGAGAGCGAGCGAGCCAGACATGAGAGCAAGCGAGCGAGCCAGATATGAGAGCGATCGAGCCAGATAAGAGAGCAAGCCAGACAAGAGAGCAAGCGTGCGAGCCAGATATGCTAACGAGCAAGCCAGATAAGAGAGTGAGCCAGACAAGAGAGCAAGCGAGCGAGCCAGATATGAGAGCAAGCGAGCGAGCCAGATGTGAGAGCGAGACAGATAAGAGAGCAAGCCAGACAAGAGAGCAAGCGTGCGAGCCAGATATGCTAGCGAGCAAGCCAGATAAGAGAGCGAGCCAGACAAGAGAGCAAGCGAGCGAGCCAGATATGAGAGTAGGCGAACCAGCCAGATATGAGAGCGAGCGAGCCAGATATGAGAGTGAGCAAGACAAGAGAGAAAGCGAGCTAGCCAAATATGAGAGCAAGTGAGCGTGCCAGACAAGAGAGCGAGCGAGCCAGATATGCGAGCGAGCCAGAGAAGAGAGCGAGCCAGACAAGAGAGCAAGCGAGCGAGCCAGATATGAGAAAAAGCGAGCGAGCCAGATATGAGAGCAAGCGAGCGAGACAGACAAGAGAGCAAGCGAGGGAGCCAGATATCAGAGCAAGCTAGCAAGCCAGATATGAGAGCGAGCCAGATAAGAGAGCGAGCCAGACAAGAGAGGAAGCGAGCGAGCCAAATATGAGAGCAAGCGAGCCAGCTAGATGTGAGAGCGAGCGAGCCAGATATGTGAGCGAGCCAGATAAGAGAGCGAGCCAGACAAGAGAGCAAGCGAGCGAGCCAGATATGAGAGCAAGCAAGCGAGCCAGATATGAGAGCGAGCGAGCCAGATAAGAGAGCAAGCCAGACAAAAGAGCAAGCGTGCAAGCCAGATATGCTAGCGAGCGAGCCAGATAAGAGAGTGAGCCAAACAAGAGAGCAAGCGAGCGAGCCAGATATGAGAGCAAGCGAACCAGCCAGATATGAGAGCGAGCGAGCCAGATAAGAGAGCGAGCAAGACAAGAAAGAAAGAGAGCTAGCCAAATATGAGAGCAAGCGAGCGAGCCAGATATGAGAGCGAGCGAGCCAGATATGCGAGCGAGCCAGATAAGAGAGCGAGCCAGACAAGAGAGCAAGCGAGCGAGCCAGATATGAGAACAAGCGAGCGAGCCAGATATGAGAGCAAGCGAGCGAGCCAGATATGAGAGCAAGCGAGCAAGCCAGATATGAGAGCAAGCGAGCGAGCCAGATTTGAGAGCGAGCGAGCCAGATATGCGAGCGAGCCAGATAAGAGAGCGAGCCAGACAAGAGAGCAAGCGAGCGAGCCAGATATGAGAGCAAGCGAGCCAGCCAGAAATGAGAGCAAGCGAGCCAGCCAGATGTGAGAGCGAGCGAGCCAGATATGCGAGCGAGCCAGATATGCGAGCAAGCCAGATAAGAGAGCGAGCCAGACAAGAGAGCAAGCGAGAAAGCCAGATATGAGAGCGAGCGAGCCAGACATGAGAACAAGCGAGCGAGCCAGACATGAGAGCAAGCGAGCGAGCCAGATATGAAAGCGAGCAAGCCAGATAAGAGAGCAAGCCAGACAAGAGAGCAAGCGTGCGAGCCAGATATGCTAGCGAGCAAACCAGATAAGAGAGCGAGCCAGACAAGAGAGCAAGCGAGCGAGCCAGATATGAGAGCAAGCGAGCCAGCCAGATATAAGAGCGAGCGAGCCAGATAAGAGAGCGAGCAAGACAAGAGAGCAAGCGAGCGAGCCAGATGTGAGAGCGAGCGAGCAAGATATGCGAGCGAGCCAGATAAGAGAGCGAGCCAGACAAGAGAGCAAGCGAGCGAGCCAGATATGAGAGCAAGCGAGCAAGCCAGATATGAGAGCGAGCGAGCCAGACATGAGACGGAGCGAGTAAGATATGAGAGCGAGCGAACCAGATATGCGAGCGAGCCATAAAAGAGAGCGAGACAGACAAGAGAGCAAGCGAGCGAGCCAGATATGAGAGCAAGCTAGCAAGCCAGATATGAGAGCGAGCCAGATAAGAGAGCGAGCCAGACAAGAGAGCAAGCGAGCGAGCCAGATATGCTAGCGAGCAAACCAGATAAGAGAGCGAGCCAGACAAGAGAGCAAGCTAGCGAGCCAGATATGAGAGCAAGCGAGCCAGCCAGATATAAGAGCGAGCGAGCCAGATAAGAGAGCGAGCAAGACAATAGAGCAAGCGAGCTAGCCACATTTGAGAACAAGCGAGCGAGCCAGATGTGAGAGCGAGCGAGCAAGATATGCGAGCGAGCCAGATAAGAGAGCGAGCCAGACAAGAGAGCAGCGAGCAAGCCAGATGTGAGAGAGAGCTAGCCAGATAAGAGAGCGAGCCAGACAATTAAGCAAGCGAGCTAGCCAGATATGAGAGCAAGCAAGCGAGCCAGATTTGAGAGTGAGCGCGCAAGATATGCGAGCGAGCCAGATAAGAGAGCGAGCCAGACAAGAGAGCAAGCGAGCGAGCCAGATATGAGAGCAAGCGAGCAAGCCAGATATGAGAGCGAGCGAGCCAGACATGAGACGGAGCGAGTAAGATATGAGAGCGAGCGAACCAGATATGCGAGCGAGCCATAAAAGAGAGCGAGACAGACAAGAGAGCAAGCGAGCGAGCCAGATATGAGAGCAAGCTAGCAAGCCAGATATGAGAGCGAGCCAGATAAGAGAGCGAGCCAGACAAGAGAGCAACCGAGCGAGCCAAATATGAGAGCAAGCGAGCCAGCTAGATGTGAGAGCGAGCGAGCCAGATATGTGAGCGAGCCAGATAAGAGAGCGAGCCAGACAAGAGAGCAAGCGAGCGAGCCAGATATGAGAGCAAGCGAGCGAGCCAGATATGAGAGCGAGCGAGCCAGATAAGAGAGCAAGCCAGACAAAAGAGCAAGCGTGCAAGCCAGATATGCTAGCGAGCAAGCCAGATAAGAGAGCGAGCCAGACAGGAGAGCAAGCGAGCGAGCCAGATATGAGAGCAAGCGAACCAGCCAGATATGAGAGCGAGCGAGCCAGATATGCGAGCGAGCCAGATAAGAGAGCGAGCCAGACAAGAGAGCAAGCGAGCGAGCCAGATATGAGAACAAGCGAGCGAGCCAGATATGAGAGCAAGCGAGCAAGCCAGATATGAGAGCAAGCGAGCAAGCCAGATATGAGAGCGAGCGAGACAGACATGAGAGCGAGCGAGCCAGATATGCGAGCGAGCGAGCCAGATAAGAGAGCGAGCCAGACAAGAGAGCAAGCGAGCGAGCCAGATGTGAGAGCATGGGAGCCAGATATGCGTGCGAGCGATAAAAGAGAGCGAGCCAGACAAGAGAGCAAGCGAGCGAGCCAGATATGAGAGCAAGCAAACCAGCCAGATATGAGAGCGAGCGAGCCAGATATGAGAGCGAGCAAGACAAGAGAGCAAGCGAGCTAGCCAGATTTGAGAGCAGCGAGCCAGATAAGAGAGCGAGCCAGACAAGAGAGCAAGCGAGCGAGCCAGATATGAGAAAAAGTGAGCGAGCCAGATATGAGAGCAAGCGAGCGAGCCAGATATGAGAGCAAGCCAGATATGAGAGCAAGCGAGCGAGCCAGATTTGAGAGCGAGCGAGCTAGATATGCGAGCGAGCCAGATAAGAGAGTGAGCCAGACAAGAGAGCAAGCGAGCGAGCCAGATATGAGAGTAAGCGAGCGAGCCAGATATGAGAGCAAGCGAGCAAGCCAGATATGAGAGCGAAGCGAGCCAGACATGAGAGCGAGCGAGCCAGATATGCGAGCGAGCCAGATAAAGAGAGCGAACCAGACAAGAGAGCAAGCGAGCGAGCCAGATGTGAGAGCAAGCTAGCCAGATATGCGAGCGAGCCATAAAAGAGAGCGAGACAGACAAGAGAGCAAGCGAGCGAGCCAGATATGAGAGCGAGCTAGCAAGGCAGATATAAGAGCGAGCAGATAAGAGAGCGAGCCAGACAAGAGAGCAAGCGAGCCAGATATGAGAGCAAGCGAGCCAGCTAGATGTGAGAGCGAGCGAGCCAGGTATGCGAGCGAGCCAGATAAGAGAGCGAGCCAGACAAGAGAGCAAGCGAGAAAGCCAGATATGAGAGCGAGCCAGACATGAGAGCAAGCGAGCGAGCCAGATATGAGAGCGAGCGAGCCAGATAAGAGAGCAAGCCAGACAAGAGAGCAAGCGTGCGAGCCAGATATGCTAGCGAGCAAGCCAGTTAAGAGAGCGAGCCAGACAAGAAAGCAAGCGAGCGAGCCAGATATGAGAGAGAGCGAGCCAGATAAGAGAGCGAGCAAGGCAAGAGAGCAAGCGAGCTAGCCAGATATGAGAGCAAGCGAGCGAGCCAGATTTGAGAGCGAGCAAGCCAGATATGCGAGCGAGCCAGATAAGAGAGCGAGCCAGACAAGAGAGCAAGCGAGCGAGCCAGATATGAGAGCAAGCGAGCGAGCCGAATATGAGAGCAAGCGAGCAAGCCAGATATGAGACTGAGCGAGCAAGCCAGATATGAGAGCAAGCGAGCGAGCCAGATATGCAAACGAGCCATAAAAGAGATTGAGACAGACAAGAAAGCAAGCGAGCGAGCCAGATATAAGAGCAAGCGAGCCAGCCAGACATGAGAGCAAGCGAGCCAGCCAGATGTGAGAGCGAGCGAGCCAGATAAGAGATCGAGCAAGACAAGAGAGCAAGCGAGCTAGCCAGATATGAGAGCAAGCGAGCGAGCCAGATTTGAAAGCGAGCGAGCCAGATATGCGAGCGAGCCAGATAAGAGAGCGAGCCAGACAAGAGAGCAAGCGAGCGAGCCAGACAAGAGAGCAAGCGAGCGAGCCAGATATGAGAAAAAGCGAGCGAGCCAGATATGAGAGCAAGCGAGCGAGCCAGATATGAGAGCGAGCGAGCTAGACATGAGACGGAGCGAGTAAGATATGAGAGCGAGCGAACCAGATATGCGAGCGAGCCATAAAAGAGAGCGAGACAGACAAGAGAGCAAGCGAGCGAGCCAGATATGAGAGCAAGCTAGCAAGCCAGATATGAGAGCGAGCCAGATAAGAGAGCGAGCCAGACAAGAGAGCAAGCGAGCGAGCCAAATATGAGAGCAAGCGAGCCAGCTAGATGTGAGAGCGAGCGAGCCAGATATGTGAGCGAGCCAGATAAGAGAGCGAGCCAGACAAGAGAGCAAGCGAGCGAGCCAGATATGAGAGCAAGCGAGCGAGCCAGATATGAGAGCGAGCGAGCCAGATAAGAGAGCAAGCCAGACAAAAGAGCAAGCGTGCAAGCCAGATATGCTAGCGAGCAAGCCAGATAAGAGAGCGAGCCAGACAGGAGAGCAAGCGAGCGAGCCAGATATGAGAGCAAGCGAACCAGCCAGATATGAGAGCGAGCGAGCCAGATATGCGAGCGAGCCAGATAAGAGAGCGAGCCAGACAAGAGAGCAAGCGAGCGAGCCAGATATGAGAACAAGCGAGCGAGCCAGATATGAGAGCAAGCGAGCAAGCCAGATATGAGAGCAAGCGAGCAAGCCAGATATGAGAGCGAGCGAGCCAGACATGAGAGCGAGCGAGCCAGATATGCGAGCGAGCGAGCCAGATAAGAGAGCGAGCCAGACAAGAGAGCAAGCGAGCGAGCCAGATGTGAGAGCAAGGGAGCCAGATATGCGTGCGAGCGATAAAAGAGAGCGAGACAGACAAGAGAGCAAGCGAGCGAGCCAGATATGAGAGCGAGCTAGCAAGGCAGATATAAGAGCGAGCCAGATAAGAAAGCGAGCCAGACAAGAGAGCAAGCGAGCCAGATATGAGAGCAAGGGAGACAGCTAGATGTGAGAGCGTGCGAGCCAGGTGATGAGAGCGAGCCAGATAAGAAAGCGAGCCAGACAAGAGAGCAAGCGAGAAAGCCAGATATGAGAGCGAGCGAGCCAGACATGAGAGCAAGCGAGCGAGCCAGATATGAGAGCGATCGAGCCAGATAAGAGAGCAAGCGTGCGAGCCAGATATGCTAGCGAGCAAGCCAGATAAGAGAGCGAGCCAGACAAAAGAGCAAGCGAGCGAGCCAGATATGAGAGCAAGCGAGCGAGCCAGATGTGAGAGCGAGACAGATAAGAGAGCAAGCCAGACAAGAGAGCAAGCGAAGCGAGCCAGATATGAGAGTAAGCGAGCGAGCCAGATATGAGAGCAAGCGAGCAAGCCAGATATGAGAGCGAGCGAGCCAGACATGAGAGCGAGCGAGCCAGATATGCGAGCGAGCCAGATAAGAGAGCGAGCCAGACAAGAGAGCAAGCGAGCGAGCCAGATGTGAGAGCAAGCTAGCCAGATATGCGAGCGAGCCATAAAAGAGAGCGAGACAGACAAGAGAGCAAGCGAGCGAGCCAGATATGAGAGCGAGCTAGCAAGGCAGATATAAGAGCGAGCCCGATAACAGAGCGAGCCAGACAGGAGAGCAAGCGAGCCAGATATGAGAGCGAGCCAGATAAGAGAGCGACCCAGACAAGGAGAGCAAGCGAGCGAGCCAGATATGAGAGCAAGCGGAGCGAGCCGGATATGAGAGCAAGCGAGCGAGCCAGATATGAGAGCTATCGAGCCAGATAAGAGAGCAAGCGAGCGAGCCAGATATGAGAGCAAGCGAGCGAGCCAGACATGAGAGCAAGCGAGCGAGCCAGATATGAGAGCGATCGAGCCAGATAAGAGAGCAAGCGTGCGAGCCAGATATGCTAGCGAGCAAGCCAGATAAGAGAGCGAGCCAGACAAGAGAGCAAGTGAGCGAGCAGATATGAGAGCAAGCGAGCGAGCCAGATGTGAGAGCGAGACAGATAAGAGAGCAAGCCAGACAAAGAGAGCAAGCGTGCGAGCCAGATATGCTAGCGAGCAAGCCAGATAAGAGAGCGAGCCAGACAAAGAGAGCAAGCGAGCGAGCCAGATATGAGAGCAATCGAACCAGCCAGATATGAGAACGAGCGAGCCAGATATGAGAGCAAGCCAGACAAGAGAGCAAGCGTGCGAGCCAGATATGCTAGCGAGCAAGCCAGATAAGAGAGCGAGCCAGACAAGAGAGCAAGCGAGAAAGCCAGATATGAGAGCGAGCGAGCCAGACATGAGAGCAAGCGAGCGAGCCAGATATGAGAGCGATCGAGCCAGATAAGAGAGCAAGCGTGCGAGCCAGATATGCTAGCGAGCAAGCCAGATAAGAGAGCGAGCCAGAGACAAAAGAGCAAGCGAGCGAGCCAGATATGAGAGCAAGCGAGCGAGCCAGATGTGAGAGCGAGACAGATAAGAGAGCAAGCCAGACAAGAGAGCAAGCGAGCGAGCCAGATATGAGAGTAAGCGAGCGAGCCAGATATGAGAGCAAGCGAGCAAGCCAGATATGAGAGCAAGCGAGCAAGCCAGATATGAGAGCAATGCGAGCAAGCCAGATATGAGAGCAAGCGAGCAAGCCAGATATGAGAGCATGCGAGCAAGCCAGATTTGAGAGCAAGCGAGCAAACCAGATATGAGAGCAAGCGAGCAAGCCAGATTTGAGAGCGAGCGAGCCAGATATGAGAGCGAGCCAGAGAAGAGAGCGAGCCAGACAAGAGAGCAAGCGAGCGAGCCAGATATGAGAAAAAGCGAGCGAGCCAGATATGAGAGCAAGCGAGCGAGCCAGATATGAGAGCAAGCGAGCAAGCCAGATATGAGAGCAAGCGAGCAAGCCAGATTTGAGAGTGAGCGAGCCAGATATGCGAGCGAGCCAGATAAGAGAGTGAGCCAGACAAGAGAGCAAGCGAGCGAGCCAGATATGAGAGTAAGCGAGCGAGCCAGATATGAGAGCAAGCGAGCAAGCAGATATGAGAGCGAAGCGAGCCAGACATGAGAGCGAGCGAGCCAGATATGCGAGCGAGCGAGCCAGATAAGAGAGCGAGCCAGACAAGAGAGCAAGCGAGCGAGCCAGATGTGAGAGCAAGCTAGCCAGATATGCGAGAAAAGAGAGCGAGACAGACAAGAGAGCAGCGAGCGAGCCAGATATGAGAGCGAGCTAGCAAAAAGATATAAGAGCGAGCCAGATAAGAGAGCAAGCCAGACAAGAGAGCAAGCGAGCAAGATATGAGAGCAAGCGAGCCAGCTAGATGTGAGAGCGAGCGAGCCAGGTATGCGAGCGAGCCAGATAAGAGAGCGAGCCAGACAAGAGAGCAAGCGAGAAAGCCAGATATGAGAGCGAGCCAGACATGCGAGCGAGCCAGATATGAGAGCGAACGAGCCAGATAAGAGAGCAAGCCATACAAGAGAGCAAGCGTGCGAGCCAGATATGCTAGCGAGCAAGCCAGATAAGAGAGCGAGCCAGACAAGAGAGCAAGCGAGCGAGCCAGATATGAGAGCAAGCGAGCCAGCCAGATACGAGAGCGAGCGAGCCAGATAAGAGAGCGAGCAAGACAAGAGAGCAAGCGAGCTAGCCAGATATGAGAGCAAGCGAGCGAGCCAGATTTGAGAGCGAGCGAGCAAGATATGCGAGCGAGCCAGTTAAGAGAGCGAGCCAGACAAGAGAGCAAGCGAGCTAGCCAGATATGAGAGCAAGCGAGCGAGCCAGATTTGAGAGCGAGCGAGCCAGATATGCGAGCGAGCCAGATAAGAGAGCGAGCCAGATAAGAGAGCGAGCCAGACAAGAGAGCAAGCGAGCGAGCCAGATATGAGAGCAAGCGAGCGAGCCGGATATGAGAGCAAGCGAACAAGCCAGATATGAGAGCAAGCGAGCGAGCCAGATTTGAGAGCAAGCAAGAAAGATATGCAAGCGAGCCATAAAAGAGAGCGAGACAGACAAGAGAGCAAGCGAGAGAGCCAGATATGAGAGCAAGCTAGCAAGCCAGATATGAGAGCGAACCAGACAAGTGAGCAAGCGAGCGAGCCAGATATGAGAGCAAGCGAGCGAGCCAGATATGAGAGCAAGCAAGCCAGCCAGATGTGAGAGCGAGCGAGCCAGATATGCGAGCGAGCCAGATAAGAGAGCGAGCCAGACAAGAGAGCAAGCGAGCGTGCCAGATATGAGAGCAAGCGAGCGAGCCAGATATGAGAGTGAGCGAGCCAGACATGAGCGCAAGCGAGCGAGCCAGATATGAGAGCAAGCGAGTGATCCAGATATGCGAGCGAGCCAGACAAGAGCGCAAGCGAGCAAGCCAGATATGAGAGCAAGCGAGTGAGCCAGATGTGAGAGCAAACGAGCCAGATATGCGAGCGAGCCTGATAAGAGAGCGAGCCAGACAAGAGAGCAAGCGAGCGAGCCAGATATGAGAGCAAGCAAGCGAGCCAGATATGAGAGCGAGCGAGCAAAATAAGAGAGCAAGCCAGACAAGAGAGCAAGCGTGCAAGCCAGATATGCTAGCGAGCAAGCCAGATAAGAGAGCGAGCCAGACAAGAGAGCAAGCGAGCGAGCCAGATATGAGAGCAAGCGAACCAGCCAGATATGAGAGCGAGCGAGCCAGATAAGAGAGCGAGCAAGACAAGAGAGAAAGAGAGCTAGCCAAATATGAGAGCAAGCGAGCGAGCCAGATATGAGAGCGAGCGAGCCAGATATGCGAGCGAGCCAGATAAGAGAGCGAGCCAGACAAGAGAGCAAGCGAGCGAGCCAGATATGAGAACAAGCGAGCGAGCAAGATATGAGAGCGAGCCAGATAAGAGAGCGACCATACAAGAGAGCAAGTGAGAAAGCCAGATATGAGAGCGAGCGAGCCAGACATGAGAGCAAGCGAGCGAGCCAGATATGAGAGCGATCGAGCCAGATAAGAGAGCAAGCCAGACAAGAGAGCAAGCGTGCGAGCCAGATATGCTAACGAGCAAGCCAGATAAGAGAGCGAGCCAGACAAGAGAGCAAGCGAGCGAGCCAGATATGAGAGCAAGCGAGCGAGCCAGATGTGAGAGCGAGACAGATAAGAGAGCAAGCCAGACAAGAGAGCAAGCGTGCGAGCCAGATATGCTAGCGAGCAAGCCAGATAAGAGAGCGAGCCAGACAAGAGAGCAAGCGAGCGAGCCAGATATGAGAGTAGGCGAACCAGCCAGATATGAGAGCGAGCGAGCCAGATATGAGAGTGAGCAAGACAAGAGAGAAAGCGAGCTAGCCAAATATGAGAGCAAGTGAGCGTGCCAGACAAGAGAGCGAGCGAGCCAGATATGCGAGCGAGCCAGAGAAGAGAGCGAGCCAGACAAGAGAGCAAGCGAGCGAGTCAGATATGAGAAAAAGCGAGCGAGCCAGATATGAGAGCAAGCGAGCGAGACAGACAAGAGAGCAAGCGAGGGAGCCAGATATCAGAGCAAGCTAGCAAGCCAGATATGAGAGCGAGCCAGATAAGAGAGCGAGCCAGACAAGAGAGGAAGCGAGCGAGCCAAATATGAGAGCAAGCGAGCCAGCTAGATGTGAGAGCGAGCGAGCCAGATATGTGAGCGAGCCAGATAAGAGAGCGAGCCAGACAAGAGAGCAAGCGAGCGAGCCAGATATGAGAGCAAGCAAGCGAGCCAGATATGAGAGCGAGCGAGCCAGATAAGAGAGCAAGCCAGACAAAAGAGCAAGCGTGCAAGCCAGATATGCTAGCGAGCGAGCCAGATAAGAGAGTGAGCCAAACAAGAGAGCAAGCGAGCGAGCCAGATATGAGAGCAAGCGAACCAGCCAGATATGAGAGCGAGCGAGCCAGATAAGAGAGCGAGCAAGACAAGAAAGAAAGAGAGCTAGCCAAATATGAGAGCAAGCGAGCGAGCCAGATATGAGAGCGAGCGAGCCAGATATGCGAGCGAGCCAGATAAGAGAGCGAGCCAGACAAGAGAGCAAGCGAGCGAGCCAGATATGAGAACAAGCGAGCGAGCCAGATATGAGAGCAAGCGAGCGAGCCAGATATGAGAGCAAGCGAGCAAGCCAGATATGAGAGCAAGCGAGCGAGCCAGATTTGAGAGCGAGCGAGCTAGATATGCGAGCGAGCCAGATAAGAGAGTGAGCCAGACAAGAGAGCAAGCGAGCGAGCCAGATATGAGAGTAAGTGAGCGAGCCAGATTTGAGAGCGAGCGAGCCAGATATGCGAGCGAGCCAGATAAGAGAGCGAGCCAGACAAGAGAGCAAGCGAGCGAGCCAGATATGAGAGCAAGCGAGCCAGCCAGAAATGAGAGCAAGCGAGCCAGCCAGATGTGAGAGCGAGCGAGCCAGATATGCGAGCGAGCCAGATATGCGAGCAAGCCAGATAAGAGAGCGAGCCAGACAAGAGAGCAAGCGAGAAAGCCAGATATGAGAGCGAGCGAGCCAGACATGAGAACAAGCGAGCGAGCCAGACATGAGAGCAAGCGAGCGAGCCAGATATGAAAGCGAGCAAGCCAGATAAGAGAGCAAGCCAGACAAGAGAGCAAGCGTGCGAGCCAGATATGCTAGCGAGCAAACCAGATAAGAGAGCGAGCCAGACAAGAGAGCAAGCGAGCGAGCCAGATATGAGAGCAAGCGAGCCAGCCAGATATAAGAGCGAGCGAGCCAGATAAGAGAGCGAGCAAGACAAGAGAGCAAGCGAGCGAGCCAGATGTGAGAGCGAGCGAGCAAGATATGCGAGCGAGCCAGATAAGAGAGCGAGCCAGACAAGAGAGCAGCGAGCAAGCCAGATGTGAGAGAGAGCTAGCCAGATAAGAGAGCGAGCCAGACAATTAAGCAAGCAAGCGAGCCAGATATGAGAGCAAGAGAGCCACATATGAGAGCAAGCGAGCTAGCCAGATATGAGAGCAAGCAAGCGAGCCAGATTTGAGAGTGAGCGCGCAAGATATGCGAGCGAGCCAGATAAGAGAGCGAGCCAGACAAGAGAGCAAGCGAGCGAGCCAGATATGAGAGCAAGCGAGCAAGCCAGATATGAGAGCGAGCGAGCCAGACATGAGACGGAGCGAGTAAGATATGAGAGCGAGCGAACCAGATATGCGAGCGAGCCATAAAAGAGAGCGAGACAGACAAGAGAGCAAGCGAGCGAGCCAGATATGAGAGCAAGCTAGCAAGCCAGATATGAGAGCGAGCCAGATAAGAGAGCGAGCCAGACAAGAGAGCAAGCGAGCGAGCCAGATATGCTAGCGAGCAAACCAGATAAGAGAGCGAGCCAGACAAGAGAGCAAGCTAGCGAGCCAGATATGAGAGCAAGCGAGCCAGCCAGATATAAGAGCGAGCGAGCCAGATAAGAGAGCGAGCAAGACAAGAGAGCAAGCGAGCTAGCCACATTTGAGAACAAGCGAGCGAGCCAGATGTGAGAGCGAGCGAGCAAGATATGCGAGCGAGCCAGATAAGAGAGCGAGCCAGACAAGAGAGCAGCGAGCAAGCCAGATGTGAGAGAGAGCTAGCCAGATAAGAGAGCGAGCCAGACAATTAAGCAAGCAAGCGAGCCAGATATGAGAGCAAGAGAGCCACATATGAGAGCAAGCGAGCTAGCCAGATATGAGAGCAAGCAAGCGAGCCAGATTTGAGAGTGAGCGCGCAAGATATGCGAGCGAACCAGATAAGAGAGCGAGCCAGACAAGAGAGCAAGCGAGCGAGCCAAATATGAGAGCAAGCGAGCAAGCCAGATATGAGAGCGAGCGAGCCAGACATGAGACGGAGCGAGTAAGATATGAGAGCGAGCGAACCAGATATGCGAGCGAGCCATAAAAGAGAGCGAGACAGACAAGAGAGCAAGCGAGCGAGCCAGATATGAGAGCAAGCTAGCAAGCCAGATATGAGAGCGAGCCAGATAAGAGAGCGAGCCAGACAAGAGAGCAACCGAGCGAGCCAAATATGAGAGCAAGCGAGCCAGCTAGATGTGAGAGCGAGCGAGCCAGATATGTGAGCGAGCCAGATAAGAGAGCGAGCCAGACAAGAGAGCAAGCGAGCGAGCCAGATATGAGAGCAAGCGAGCGAGCCAGATATGAGAGCGAGCGAGCCAGATAAGAGAGCAAGCCAGCCAAAAGAGCAAGCGTGCAAGCCAGATATGCTAGCGAGCAAGCCAGATAAGAGAGCGAGCCAGACAGGAGAGCAAGCGAGCGAGCCAGATATGAGAGCAAGCGAACCAGCCAGATATGAGAGCGAGCGAGCCAGATATGCGAGCGAGCCAGATAAGAGAGCGAGCCAGACAAGAGAGCAAGCGAGCGAGCCAGATATGAGAACAAGCGAGCGAGCCAGATATGAGAGCAAGCGAGCAAGCCAGATATGAGAGCAAGCGAGCAAGCCAGATATGAGAGCGAGCGAGCCAGACATGAGAGCGAGCGAGCCAGATATGCGAGCGAGCGAGCCAGATAAGAGAGCGAGCCAGACAAGAGAGCAAGCGAGCGAGCCAGATGTGAGAGCATGGGAGCCAGATATGCGTGCGAGCGATAAAAGAGAGCGAGCCAGACAAGAGAGCAAGCGAGCGAGCCAGATATGAGAAAAAGCGAGCGAGCCAGATATGAGAGCAAGCGAGCGAGCCAGATATGAGAGCAAGCGAGCAAGCCAGATATGAGAGCAAGCGAGCAAGCCAGATTTGAGAGCGAGCGAGCCAGATATGCGAGCGAGCCAGATAAGAGAGTGAGCCAGACAAGAGAGCAAGCGAGCGAGCCAGATATGAGAGTAAGCGAGCGAGCCAGATATGAGAGCAAGCGAGCAAGCCAGATATGAGAGCGAAGCGAGCCAGACATGAGAGCGAGCGAGCCAGATATGCGAGCGAGCGAGCCAGATAAGAGAGCGAGCCAGACAAGAGAGCAAGCGAGCGAGCCAGATGTGAGAGCAAGCTAGCCAGATATGCGAGCGAGCCATAAAAGAGAGCGAGACAGACAAGAGAGCAAGCGAGCGAGCCAGATATGAGAGCGAGCTAGCAAAAAGATATAAGAGCGAGCCAGATAAGAGAGCAAGCCAGACAAGAGAGCAAGCGAGCAAGATATGAGAGCAAGCGAGCCAGCTAGATGTGAGAGCGAGCGAGCCAGGTATGCGAGCGAGCCAGATAAGAGAGCGAGCCAGACAAGAGAGCAAGCGAGAAAGCCAGATATGAGAGCGAGCCAGACATGCGAGCGAGCCAGATATGAGAGCGAACGAGCCAGATAAGAGAGCGAGCCAGACAAGAGAGCAAGCGTGCGAGCCAGATATGCTAGCGAGCAAGCCAGATAAGAGAGCGAGCCAGACAAGAGAGCAAGCGAGCGAGCCAGATATGAGAGCAAGCGAGCCAGCCAGATACGAGAGCGAGCGAGCCAGATAAGAGAGCGAGCAAGACAAGAGAGCAAGCGAGCTAGCCAGATATGAGAGCAAGCGAGCGAGCCAGATTTGAGAGCGAGCGAGCAAGATATGCGAGCGAGCCAGTTAAGAGAGCGAGCCAGACAAGAGAGCAAGCGAGCTAGCCAGATATGAGAGCAAGCGAGCGAGCCAGATTTGAGAGCGAGCGAGCCAGATATGCGAGCGAGCCAGATAAGAGAGCGAGCCAGATAAGAGAGCGAGCCAGACAAGAGAGCAAGCGAGCGAGCCAGATATGAGAGCAAGCGAGCGAGCCGGATATGAGAGCAAGCGAACAAGCCAGATATGAGAGCAAGCGAGCGAGCCAGATTTGAGAGCAAGCAAGAAAGATATGCAAGCGAGCCATAAAAGAGAGCGAGACAGACAAGAGAGCAAGCGAGAGAGCCAGATATGAGAGCAAGCTAGCAAGCCAGATATGAGAGCGAACCAGACAAGTGAGCAAGCGAGCGAGCCAGATATGAGAGCAAGCGAGCGAGCCAGATATGAGAGCAAGCAAGCCAGCCAGATGTGAGAGCGAGCGAGCCAGATATGCGAGCGAGCCAGATAAGAGAGCGAGCCAGACAAGAGAGCAAGCGAGCGTGCCAGATATGAGAGCAAGCGAGCGAGCCAGATATGAGAGTGAGCGAGCCAGACATGAGCGCAAGCGAGCGAGCCAGATATGAGAGCAAGCGAGTGATCCAGATATGCGAGCGAGCCAGACAAGAGCGCAAGCGAGCAAGCCAGATATGAGAGCAAGCGAGTGAGCCAGATGTGAGAGCAAACGAGCCAGATATGCGAGCGAGCCTGATAAGAGAGCGAGCCAGACAAGAGAGCAAGCGAGCGAGCCAGATATGAGAGCAAGCAAGCGAGCCAGATATGAGAGCGAGCGAGCAAAATAAGAGAGCAAGCCAGACAAGAGAGCAAGCGTGCAAGCCAGATATGCTAGCGAGCAAGCCAGATAAGAGAGCGAGCCAGACAAGAGAGCAAGCGAGCGAGCCAGATATGAGAGCAAGCGAACCAGCCAGATATGAGAGCGAGCGAGCCAGATAAGAGAGCGAGCAAGACAAGAGAGAAAGAGAGCTAGCCAAATATGAGAGCAAGCGAGCGAGCCAGATATGAGAGCGAGCGAGCCAGATATGCGAGCGAGCCAGATAAGAGAGCGAGCCAGACAAGAGAGCAAGCGAGCGAGCCAGATATGAGAACAAGCGAGCGAGCAAGATATGAGAGCGAGCCAGATAAGAGAGCGACCATACAAGAGAGCAAGTGAGAAAGCCAGATATGAGAGCGAGCGAGCCAGACATGAGAGCAAGCGAGCGAGCCAGATATGAGAGCGATCGAGCCAGATAAGAGAGCAAGCCAGACAAGAGAGCAAGCGTGCGAGCCAGATATGCTAACGAGCAAGCCAGATAAGAGAGCGAGCCAGACAAGAGAGCAAGCGAGCGAGCCAGATATGAGAGCAAGCGAGCGAGCCAGATGTGAGAGCGAGACAGATAAGAGAGCAAGCCAGACAAGAGAGCAAGCGTGCGAGCCAGATATGCTAGCGAGCAAGCCAGATAAGAGAGCGAGCCAGACAAGAGAGCAAGCGAGCGAGCCAGATATGAGAGTAGGCGAACCAGCCAGATATGAGAGCGAGCGAGCCAGATATGAGAGTGAGCAAGACAAGAGAGAAAGCGAGCTAGCCAAATATGAGAGCAAGTGAGCGTGCCAGACAAGAGAGCGAGCGAGCCAGATATGCGAGCGAGCCAGAGAAGAGAGCGAGCCAGACAAGAGAGCAAGCGAGCGAGCCAGATATGAGAAAAAGCGAGCGAGCCAGATATGAGAGCAAGCGAGCGAGACAGACAAGAGAGCAAGCGAGGGAGCCAGATATCAGAGCAAGCTAGCAAGCCAGATATGAGAGCGAGCCAGATAAGAGAGCGAGCCAGACAAGAGAGGAAGCGAGCGAGCCAAATATGAGAGCAAGCGAGCCAGCTAGATGTGAGAGCGAGCGAGCCAGATATGTGAGCGAGCCAGATAAGAGAGCGAGCCAGACAAGAGAGCAAGCGAGCGAGCCAGATATGAGAGCAAGCAAGCGAGCCAGATATGAGAGCGAGCGAGCCAGATAAGAGAGCAAGCCAGACAAAAGAGCAAGCGTGCAAGCCAGATATGCTAGCGAGCGAGCCAGATAAGAGAGTGAGCCAAACAAGAGAGCAAGCGAGCGAGCCAGATATGAGAGCAAGCGAACCAGCCAGATATGAGAGCGAGCGAGCCAGATAAGAGAGCGAGCAAGACAAGAAAGAAAGAGAGCTAGCCAAATATGAGAGCAAGCGAGCGAGCCAGATATGAGAGCGAGCGAGCCAGATATGCGAGCGAGCCAGATAAGAGAGCGAGCCAGACAAGAGAGCAAGCGAGCGAGCCAGATATGAGAACAAGCGAGCGAGCCAGATATGAGAGCAAGCGAGCGAGCCAGATATGAGAGCAAGCGAGCAAGCCAGATATGAGAGCAAGCGAGCGAGCCAGATTTGAGAGCGAGCGAGCTAGATATGCGAGCGAGCCAGATAAGAGAGTGAGCCAGACAAGAGAGCAAGCGAGCGAGCCAGATATGAGAGTAAGTGAGCGAGCCAGATTTGAGAGCGAGCGAGCCAGATATGCGAGCGAGCCAGATAAGAGAGCGAGCCAGACAAGAGAGCAAGCGAGCGAGCCAGATATGAGAGCAAGCGAGCCAGCCAGAAATGAGAGCAAGCGAGCCAGCCAGATGTGAGAGCGAGCGAGCCAGATATGCGAGCGAGCCAGATATGCGAGCAAGCCAGATAAGAGAGCGAGCCAGACAAGAGAGCAAGCGAGAAAGCCAGATATGAGAGCGAGCGAGCCAGACATGAGAACAAGCGAGCGAGCCAGACATGAGAGCAAGCGAGCGAGCCAGATATGAAAGCGAGCAAGCCAGATAAGAGAGCAAGCCAGACAAGAGAGCAAGCGTGCGAGCCAGATATGCTAGCGAGCAAACCAGATAAGAGAGCGAGCCAGACAAGAGAGCAAGCGAGCGAGCCAGATATGAGAGCAAGCGAGCCAGCCAGATATAAGAGCGAGCGAGCCAGATAAGAGAGCGAGCAAGACAAGAGAGCAAGCGAGCGAGCCAGATGTGAGAGCGAGCGAGCAAGATATGCGAGCGAGCCAGATAAGAGAGCGAGCCAGACAAGAGAGCAGCGAGCAAGCCAGATGTGAGAGAGAGCTAGCCAGATAAGAGAGCGAGCCAGACAATTAAGCAAGCAAGCGAGCCAGATATGAGAGCAAGAGAGCCACATATGAGAGCAAGCGAGCTAGCCAGATATGAGAGCAAGCAAGCGAGCCAGATTTGAGAGTGAGCGCGCAAGATATGCGAGCGAGCCAGATAAGAGAGCGAGCCAGACAAGAGAGCAAGCGAGCGAGCCAGATATGAGAGCAAGCGAGCAAGCCAGATATGAGAGCGAGCGAGCCAGACATGAGACGGAGCGAGTAAGATATGAGAGCGAGCGAACCAGATATGCGAGCGAGCCATAAAAGAGAGCGAGACAGACAAGAGAGCAAGCGAGCGAGCCAGATATGAGAGCAAGCTAGCAAGCCAGATATGAGAGCGAGCCAGATAAGAGAGCGAGCCAGACAAGAGAGCAAGCGAGCGAGCCAGATATGCTAGCGAGCAAACCAGATAAGAGAGCGAGCCAGACAAGAGAGCAAGCTAGCGAGCCAGATATGAGAGCAAGCGAGCCAGCCAGATATAAGAGCGAGCGAGCCAGATAAGAGAGCGAGCAAGACAAGAGAGCAAGCGAGCTAGCCACATTTGAGAACAAGCGAGCGAGCCAGATGTGAGAGCGAGCGAGCAAGATATGCGAGCGAGCCAGATAAGAGAGCGAGCCAGACAAGAGAGCAGCGAGCAAGCCAGATGTGAGAGAGAGCTAGCCAGATAAGAGAGCGAGCCAGACAATTAAGCAAGCAAGCGAGCCAGATATGAGAGCAAGAGAGCCACATATGAGAGCAAGCGAGCTAGCCAGATATGAGAGCAAGCAAGCGAGCCAGATTTGAGAGTGAGCGCGCAAGATATGCGAGCGAGCCAGATAAGAGAGCGAGCCAGACAAGAGAGCAAGCGAGCGAGCCAAATATGAGAGCAAGCGAGCAAGCCAGATATGAGAGCGAGCGAGCCAGACATGAGACGGAGCGAGTAAGATATGAGAGCGAGCGAACCAGATATGCGAGCGAGCCATAAAAGAGAGCGAGACAGACAAGAGAGCAAGCGAGCGAGCCAGATATGAGAGCAAGCTAGCAAGCCAGATATGAGAGCGAGCCAGATAAGAGAGCGAGCCAGACAAGAGAGCAACCGAGCGAGCCAAATATGAGAGCAAGCGAGCCAGCTAGATGTGAGAGCGAGCGAGCCAGATATGTGAGCGAGCCAGATAAGAGAGCGAGCCAGACAAGAGAGCAAGCGAGCGAGCCAGATATGAGAGCAAGCGAGCGAGCCAGATATGAGAGCGAGCGAGCCAGATAAGAGAGCAAGCCAGCCAAAAGAGCAAGCGTGCAAGCCAGATATGCTAGCGAGCAAGCCAGATAAGAGAGCGAGCCAGACAGGAGAGCAAGCGAGCGAGCCAGATATGAGAGCAAGCGAACCAGCCAGATATGAGAGCGAGCGAGCCAGATATGCGAGCGAGCCAGATAAGAGAGCGAGCCAGACAAGAGAGCAAGCGAGCGAGCCAGATATGAGAACAAGCGAGCGAGCCAGATATGAGAGCAAGCGAGCAAGCCAGATATGAGAGCAAGCGAGCAAGCCAGATATGAGAGCGAGCGAGCCAGACATGAGAGCGAGCGAGCCAGATATGCGAGCGAGCGAGCCAGATAAGAGAGCGAGCCAGACAAGAGAGCAAGCGAGCGAGCCAGATGTGAGAGCATGGGAGCCAGATATGCGTGCGAGCGATAAAAGAGAGCGAGCCAGACAAGAGAGCAAGCGAGCGAGCCAGATATGAGAAAAAGCGAGCGAGCCAGATATGAGAGCAAGCGAGCGAGCCAGATATGAGAGCAAGCGAGCAAGCCAGATATGAGAGCAAGCGAGCAAGCCAGATTTGAGAGCGAGCGAGCCAGATATGCGAGCGAGCCAGATAAGAGAGTGAGCCAGACAAGAGAGCAAGCGAGCGAGCCAGATATGAGAGTAAGCGAGCGAGCCAGATATGAGAGCAAGCGAGCAAGCCAGATATGAGAGCGAAGCGAGCCAGACATGAGAGCGAGCGAGCCAGATATGCGAGCGAGCGAGCCAGATAAGAGAGCGAGCCAGACAAGAGAGCAAGCGAGCGAGCCAGATGTGAGAGCAAGCTAGCCAGATATGCGAGCGAGCCATAAAAGAGAGCGAGACAGACAAGAGAGCAAGCGAGCGAGCCAGATATGAGAGCGAGCTAGCAAAAAGATATAAGAGCGAGCCAGATAAGAGAGCAAGCCAGACAAGAGAGCAAGCGAGCAAGATATGAGAGCAAGCGAGCCAGCTAGATGTGAGAGCGAGCGAGCCAGGTATGCGAGCGAGCCAGATAAGAGAGCGAGCCAGACAAGAGAGCAAGCGAGAAAGCCAGATATGAGAGCGAGCCAGACATGCGAGCGAGCCAGATATGAGAGCGAACGAGCCAGATAAGAGAGCAAGCCATACAAGAGAGCAAGCGTGCGAGCCAGATATGCTAGCGAGCAAGCCAGATAAGAGAGCGAGCCAGACAAGAGAGCAAGCGAGCGAGCCAGATATGAGAGCAAGCGAGCCAGCCAGATACGAGAGCGAGCGAGCCAGATAAGAGAGCGAGCAAGACAAGAGAGCAAGCGAGCTAGCCAGATATGAGAGCAAGCGAGCGAGCCAGATTTGAGAGCGAGCGAGCAAGATATGCGAGCGAGCCAGTTAAGAGAGCGAGCCAGACAAGAGAGCAAGCGAGCTAGCCAGATATGAGAGCAAGCGAGCGAGCCAGATTTGAGAGCGAGCGAGCCAGATATGCGAGCGAGCCAGATAAGAGAGCGAGCCAGATAAGAGAGCGAGCCAGACAAGAGAGCAAGCGAGCGAGCCAGATATGAGAGCAAGCGAGCGAGCCGGATATGAGAGCAAGCGAACAAGCCAGATATGAGAGCAAGCGAGCGAGCCAGATTTGAGAGCAAGCAAGAAAGATATGCAAGCGAGCCATAAAAGAGAGCGAGACAGACAAGAGAGCAAGCGAGAGAGCCAGATATGAGAGCAAGCTAGCAAGCCAGATATGAGAGCGAACCAGACAAGTGAGCAAGCGAGCGAGCCAGATATGAGAGCAAGCGAGCGAGCCAGATATGAGAGCAAGCGAGCAAGCCAGATATGAGAGCGAGCGAGCCAGACATGAGACGGAGCGAGTAAGATATGAGAGCGAGCGAACCAGATATGCGAGCGAGCCATAAAAGAGAGCGAGACAGACAAGAGAGCAAGCGAGCGAGCCAGATATGAGAGCAAGCTAGCAAGCCAGATATGAGAGCGAGCCAGATAAGAGAGCGAGCCAGACAAGAGAGCAAGCGAGCGAGCCAGATATGCTAGCGAGCAAACCAGATAAGAGAGCGAGCCAGACAAGAGAGCAAGCTAGCGAGCCAGATATGAGAGCAAGCGAGCCAGCCAGATATAAGAGCGAGCGAGCCAGATAAGAGAGCGAGCAAGACAAGAGAGCAAGCGAGCTAGCCACATTTGAGAACAAGCGAGCGAGCCAGATGTGAGAGCGAGCGAGCAAGATATGCGAGCGAGCCAGATAAGAGAGCGAGCCAGACAAGAGAGCAGCGAGCAAGCCAGATGTGAGAGAGAGCTAGCCAGATAAGAGAGCGAGCCAGACAATTAAGCAAGCAAGTGAGCCAGATATGAGAGCAAGAGAGCCACATATGAGAGCAAGCGAGCTAGCCAGATATGAGAGCAAGCAAGCGAGCCAGATTTGAGAGTGAGCGCGCAAGATATGCGAGCGAGCCAGATAAGAGAGCGAGCCAGACAAGAGAGCAAGCGAGCGAGCCAAATATGAGAGCAAGCGAGCAAGCCAGATATGAGAGCGAGCGAGCCAGACATGAGACGGAGCGAGTAAGATATGAGAGCGAGCGAACCAGATATGCGAGCGAGCCATAAAAGAGAGCGAGACAGACAAGAGAGCAAGCGAGCGAGCCAGATATGAGAGCAAGCTAGCAAGCCAGATATGAGAGCGAGCCAGATAAGAGAGCGAGCCAGACAAGAGAGCAACCGAGCGAGCCAAATATGAGAGCAAGCGAGCCAGCTAGATGTGAGAGCGAGCGAGCCAGATATGTGAGCGAGCCAGATAAGAGAGCGAGCCAGACAAGAGAGCAAGCGAGCGAGCCAGATATGAGAGCAAGCGAGCGAGCCAGATATGAGAGCGAGCGAGCCAGATAAGAGAGCAAGCCAGCCAAAAGAGCAAGCGTGCAAGCCAGATATGCTAGCGAGCAAGCCAGATAAGAGAGCGAGCCAGACAGGAGAGCAAGCGAGCGAGCCAGATATGAGAGCAAGCGAACCAGCCAGATATGAGAGCGAGCGAGCCAGATATGCGAGCGAGCCAGATAAGAGAGCGAGCCAGACAAGAGAGCAAGCGAGTGAGCCAGATATGAGAACAAGCGAGCGAGCCAGATATGAGAGCAAGCGAGCAAGCCAGATATGAGAGCAAGCGAGCAAGCCAGATATGAGAGCGAGCGAGCCAGACATGAGAGCGAGCGAGCCAGATATGCGAGCGAGCGAGCCAGATAAGAGAGCGAGCCAGACAAGAGAGCAAGCGAGCGAGCCAGATGTGAGAGTATGGGAGCCAGATATGCGTGCGAGCGATAAAAGAGAGCGAGCCAGACAAGAGAGCAAGCGAGCGAGCCAGATATGAGAAAAAGCGAGCGAGCCAGATATGAGAGCAAGCGAGCGAGCCAGATATGAGAGCAAGCGAGCAAGCCAGATATGAGAGCAAGCGAGCAAGCCAGATTTGAGAGCGAGCGAGCCAGATATGCGAGCGAGCCAGATAAGAGAGTGAGCCAGACAAGAGAGCAAGCGAGCGAGCCAGATATGAGAGTAAGCGAGCGAGCCAGATATGAGAGCAAGCGAGCAAGCCAGATATGAGAGCGAAGCGAGCCAGACATGAGAGCGAGCGAGCCAGATATGCGAGCGAGCGAGCCAGATAAGAGAGCGAGCCAGACAAGAGAGCAAGCGAGCGAGCCAGATGTGAGAGCAAGCTAGCCAGATATGCGAGCGAGCCATAAAAGAGAGCGAGACAGACAAGAGAGCAAGCGAGCGAGCCAGATATGAGAGCGAGCTAGCAAAAAGATATAAGAGCGAGCCAGATAAGAGAGCAAGCCAGACAAGAGAGCAAGCGAGCAAGATATGAGAGCAAGCGAGCCAGCTAGATGTGAGAGCGAGCGAGCCAGGTATGCGAGCGAGCCAGATAAGAGAGCGAGCCAGACAAGAGAGCAAGCGAGAAAGCCAGATATGAGAGCGAGCCAGACATGCGAGCGAGCCAGATATGAGAGCGAACGAGCCAGATAAGAGAGCGAGCCAGACAAGAGAGCAAGCGTGCGAGCCAGATATGCTAGCGAGCAAGCCAGATAAGAGAGCGAGCCAGACAAGAGAGCAAGCGAGCGAGCCAGATATGAGAGCAAGCGAGCCAGCCAGATACGAGAGCGAGCGAGCCAGATAAGAGAGCGAGCAAGACAAGAGAGCAAGCGAGCTAGCCAGATATGAGAGCAAGCGAGCGAGCCAGATTTGAGAGCGAGCGAGCAAGATATGCGAGCGAGCCAGTTAAGAGAGCGAGCCAGACAAGAGAGCAAGCGAGCTAGCCAGATATGAGAGCAAGCGAGCGAGCCAGATTTGAGAGCGAGCGAGCCAGATATGCGAGCGAGCCAGATAAGAGAGCGAGCCAGATAAGAGAGCGAGCCAGACAAGAGAGCAAGCGAGCGAGCCAGATATGAGAGCAAGCGAGCGAGCCGGATATGAGAGCAAGCGAACAAGCCAGATATGAGAGCAAGCGAGCGAGCCAGATTTGAGAGCAAGCAAGAAAGATATGCAAGCGAGCCATAAAAGAGAGCGAGACAGACAAGAGAGCAAGCGAGAGAGCCAGATATGAGAGCAAGCTAGCAAGCCAGATATGAGAGCGAACCAGACAAGTGAGCAAGCGAGCGAGCCAGATATGAGAGCAAGCGAGCGAGCCAGATATGAGAGCAAGCAAGCCAGCCAGATGTGAGAGCGAGCGAGCCAGATATGCGAGCGAGCCAGATAAGAGAGCGAGCCAGACAAGAGAGCAAGCGAGCGTGCCAGATATGAGAGCAAGCGAGCGAGCCAGATATGAGAGTGAGCGAGCCAGACATGAGCGCAAGCGAGCGAGCCAGATATGAGAGCAAGCGAGTGATCCAGATATGCGAGCGAGCCAGACAAGAGCGCAAGCGAGCAAGCCAGATATGAGAGCAAGCGAGTGAGCCAGATGTGAGAGCAAACGAGCCAGATATGCGAGCGAGCCTGATAAGAGAGCGAGCCAGACAAGAGAGCAAGCGAGCGAGCCAGATATGAGAGCAAGCAAGCGAGCCAGATATGAGAGCGAGCGAGCAAAATAAGAGAGCAAGCCAGACAAGAGAGCAAGCGTGCAAGCCAGATATGCTAGCGAGCAAGCCAGATAAGAGAGCGAGCCAGACAAGAGAGCAAGCGAGCGAGCCAGATATGAGAGCAAGCGAACCAGCCAGATATGAGAGCGAGCGAGCCAGATAAGAGAGCGAGCAAGACAAGAGAGAAAGAGAGCTAGCCAAATATGAGAGCAAGCGAGCGAGCCAGATATGAGAGCGAGCGAGCCAGATATGCGAGCGAGCCAGATAAGAGAGCGAGCCAGACAAGAGAGCAAGCGAGCGAGCCAGATATGAGAACAAGCGAGCGAGCAAGATATGAGAGCGAGCCAGATAAGAGAGCGACCATACAAGAGAGCAAGTGAGAAAGCCAGATATGAGAGCGAGCGAGCCAGACATGAGAGCAAGCGAGCGAGCCAGATATGAGAGCGATCGAGCCAGATAAGAGAGCAAGCCAGACAAGAGAGCAAGCGTGCGAGCCAGATATGCTAACGAGCAAGCCAGATAAGAGAGCGAGCCAGACAAGAGAGCAAGCGAGCGAGCCAGATATGAGAGCAAGCGAGCGAGCCAGATGTGAGAGCGAGACAGATAAGAGAGCAAGCCAGACAAGAGAGCAAGCGTGCGAGCCAGATATGCTAGCGAGCAAGCCAGATAAGAGAGCGAGCCAGACAAGAGAGCAAGCGAGCGAGCCAGATATGAGAGTAGGCGAACCAGCCAGATATGAGAGCGAGCGAGCCAGATATGAGAGTGAGCAAGACAAGAGAGAAAGCGAGCTAGCCAAATATGAGAGCAAGTGAGCGTGCCAGACAAGAGAGCGAGCGAGCCAGATATGCGAGCGAGCCAGAGAAGAGAGCGAGCCAGACAAGAGAGCAAGCGAGCGAGCCAGATATGAGAAAAAGCGAGCGAGCCAGATATGAGAGCAAGCGAGCGAGACAGACAAGAGAGCAAGCGAGGGAGCCAGATATCAGAGCAAGCTAGCAAGCCAGATATGAGAGCGAGCCAGATAAGAGAGCGAGCCAGACAAGAGAGGAAGCGAGCGAGCCAAATATGAGAGCAAGCGAGCCAGCTAGATGTGAGAGCGAGCGAGCCAGATATGTGAGCGAGCCAGATAAGAGAGCGAGCCAGACAAGAGAGCAAGCGAGCGAGCCAGATATGAGAGCAAGCAAGCGAGCCAGATATGAGAGCGAGCGAGCCAGATAAGAGAGCAAGCCAGACAAAAGAGCAAGCGTGCAAGCCAGATATGCTAGCGAGCGAGCCAGATAAGAGAGTGAGCCAAACAAGAGAGCAAGCGAGCGAGCCAGATATGAGAGCAAGCGAACCAGCCAGATATGAGAGCGAGCGAGCCAGATAAGAGAGCGAGCAAGACAAGAAAGAAAGAGAGCTAGCCAAATATGAGAGCAAGCGAGCGAGCCAGATATGAGAGCGAGCGAGCCAGATATGCGAGCGAGCCAGATAAGAGAGCGAGCCAGACAAGAGAGCAAGCGAGCGAGCCAGATATGAGAACAAGCGAGCGAGCCAGATATGAGAGCAAGCGAGCGAGCCAGATATGAGAGCAAGCGAGCAAGCCAGATATGAGAGCAAGCGAGCGAGCCAGATTTGAGAGCGAGCGAGCTAGATATGCGAGCGAGCCAGATAAGAGAGTGAGCCAGACAAGAGAGCAAGCGAGCGAGCCAGATATGAGAGTAAGTGAGCGAGCCAGATTTGAGAGCGAGCGAGCCAGATATGCGAGCGAGCCAGATAAGAGAGCGAGCCAGACAAGAGAGCAAGCGAGCGAGCCAGATATGAGAGCAAGCGAGCCAGCCAGAAATGAGAGCAAGCGAGCCAGCCAGATGTGAGAGCGAGCGAGCCAGATATGCGAGCGAGCCAGATATGCGAGCAAGCCAGATAAGAGAGCGAGCCAGACAAGAGAGCAAGCGAGAAAGCCAGATATGAGAGCGAGCGAGCCAGACATGAGAACAAGCGAGCGAGCCAGACATGAGAGCAAGCGAGCGAGCCAGATATGAAAGCGAGCAAGCCAGATAAGAGAGCAAGCCAGACAAGAGAGCAAGCGTGCGAGCCAGATATGCTAGCGAGCAAACCAGATAAGAGAGCGAGCCAGACAAGAGAGCAAGCGAGCGAGCCAGATATGAGAGCAAGCGAGCCAGCCAGATATAAGAGCGAGCGAGCCAGATAAGAGAGCGAGCAAGACAAGAGAGCAAGCGAGCGAGCCAGATGTGAGAGCGAGCGAGCAAGATATGCGAGCGAGCCAGATAAGAGAGCGAGCCAGACAAGAGAGCAGCGAGCAAGCCAGATGTGAGAGAGAGCTAGCCAGATAAGAGAGCGAGCCAGACAATTAAGCAAGCAAGCGAGCCAGATATGAGAGCAAGAGAGCCACATATGAGAGCAAGCGAGCTAGCCAGATATGAGAGCAAGCAAGCGAGCCAGATTTGAGAGTGAGTGCGCAAGATATGCGAGCGAGCCAGATAAGAGAGCGAGCCAGACAAGAGAGCAAGCGAGCGAGCCAGATATGAGAGCAAGCGAGCAAGCCAGATATGAGAGCGAGCGAGCCAGACATGAGACGGAGCGAGTAAGATATGAGAGCGAGCGAACCAGATATGCGAGCGAGCCATAAAAGAGAGCGAGACAGACAAGAGAGCAAGCGAGCGAGCCAGATATGAGAGCAAGCTAGCAAGCCAGATATGAGAGCGAGCCAGATAAGAGAGCGAGCCAGACAAGAGAGCAAGCGAGCGAGCCAGATATGCTAGCGAGCAAACCAGATAAGAGAGCGAGCCAGACAAGAGAGCAAGCTAGCGAGCCAGATATGAGAGCAAGCGAGCCAGCCAGATATAAGAGCGAGCGAGCCAGATAAGAGAGCGAGCAAGACAAGAGAGCAAGCGAGCTAGCCACATTTGAGAACAAGCGAGCGAGCCAGATGTGAGAGCGAGCGAGCAAGATATGCGAGCGAGCCAGATAAGAGAGCGAGCCAGACAAGAGAGCAGCGAGCAAGCCAGATGTGAGAGAGAGCTAGCCAGATAAGAGAGCGAGCCAGACAATTAAGCAAGCAAGCGAGCCAGATATGAGAGCAAGAGAGCCACATATGAGAGCAAGCGAGCTAGCCAGATATGAGAGCAAGCAAGCGAGCCAGATTTGAGAGTGAGCGCGCAAGATATGCGAGCGAGCCAGATAAGAGAGCGAGCCAGACAAGAGAGCAAGCGAGCGAGCCAAATATGAGAGCAAGCGAGCAAGCCAGATATGAGAGCGAGCGAGCCAGACATGAGACGGAGCGAGTAAGATATGAGAGCGAGCGAACCAGATATGCGAGCGAGCCATAAAAGAGAGCGAGACAGACAAGAGAGCAAGCGAGCGAGCCAGACATGAGAGCAAGCTAGCAAGCCAGATATGAGAGCGAGCCAGATAAGAGAGCGAGCCAGACAAGAGAGCAACCGAGCGAGCCAAATATGAGAGCAAGCGAGCCAGCTAGATGTGAGAGCGAGCGAGCCAGATATGTGAGCGAGCCAGATAAGAGAGCGAGCCAGACAAGAGAGCAAGCGAGCGAGCCAGATATGAGAGCAAGCGAGCGAGCCAGATATGAGAGCGAGCGAGCCAGATAAGAGAGCAAGCCAGCCAAAAGAGCAAGCGTGCAAGCCAGATATGCTAGCGAGCAAGCCAGATAAGAGAGCGAGCCAGACAGGAGAGCAAGCGAGCGAGCCAGATATGAGAGCAAGCGAACCAGCCAGATATGAGAGCGAGCGAGCCAGATATGCGAGCGAGCCAGATAAGAGAGCGAGCCAGACAAGAGAGCAAGCGAGCGAGCCAGATATGAGAACAAGCGAGCGAGCCAGATATGAGAGCAAGCGAGCAAGCCAGATATGAGAGCAAGCGAGCAAGCCAGATATGAGAGCGAGCGAGCCAGACATGAGAGCGAGCGAGCCAGATATGCGAGCGAGCGAGCCAGATAAGAGAGCGAGCCAGACAAGAGAGCAAGCGAGCGAGCCAGATGTGAGAGCATGGGAGCCAGATATGCGTGCGAGCGATAAAAGAGAGCGAGCCAGACAAGAGAGCAAGCGAGCGAGCCAGATATGAGAAAAAGCGAGCGAGCCAGATATGAGAGCAAGCGAGCGAGCCAGATATGAGAGCAAGCGAGCAAGCCAGATATGAGAGCAAGCGAGCAAGCCAGATTTGAGAGCGAGCGAGCCAGATATGCGAGCGAGCCAGATAAGAGAGTGAGCCAGACAAGAGAGCAAGCGAGCGAGCCAGATATGAGAGTAAGCGAGCGAGCCAGATATGAGAGCAAGCGAGCAAGCCAGATATGAGAGCGAAGCGAGCCAGACATGAGAGCGAGCGAGCCAGATATGCGAGCGAGCGAGCCAGATAAGAGAGCGAGCCAGACAAGAGAGCAAGCGAGCGAGCCAGATGTGAGAGCAAGCTAGCCAGATATGCGAGCGAGCCATAAAAGAGAGCGAGACAGACAAGAGAGCAAGCGAGCGAGCCAGATATGAGAGCGAGCTAGCAAAAAGATATAAGAGCGAGCCAGATAAGAGAGCAAGCCAGACAAGAGAGCAAGCGAGCAAGATATGAGAGCAAGCGAGCCAGCTAGATGTGAGAGCGAGCGAGCCAGGTATGCGAGCGAGCCAGATAAGAGAGCGAGCCAGACAAGAGAGCAAGCGAGAAAGCCAGATATGAGAGCGAGCCAGACATGCGAGCGAGCCAGATATGAGAGCGAACGAGCCAGATAAGAGAGCAAGCCATACAAGAGAGCAAGCGTGCGAGCCAGATATGCTAGCGAGCAAGCCAGATAAGAGAGCGAGCCAGACAAGAGAGCAAGCGAGCGAGCCAGATATGAGAGCAAGCGAGCCAGCCAGATACGAGAGCGAGCGAGCCAGATAAGAGAGCGAGCAAGACAAGAGAGCAAGCGAGCTAGCCAGATATGAGAGCAAGCGAGCGAGCCAGATTTGAGAGCGAGCGAGCAAGATATGCGAGCGAGCCAGTTAAGAGAGCGAGCCAGACAAGAGAGCAAGCGAGCTAGCCAGATATGAGAGCAAGCGAGCGAGCCAGATTTGAGAGCGAGCGAGCCAGATATGCGAGCGAGCCAGATAAGAGAGCGAGCCAGATAAGAGAGCGAGCCAGACAAGAGAGCAAGCGAGCGAGCCAGATATGAGAGCAAGCGAGCGAGCCGGATATGAGAGCAAGCGAACAAGCCAGATATGAGAGCAAGCGAGCGAGCCAGATTTGAGAGCAAGCAAGAAAGATATGCAAGCGAGCCATAAAAGAGAGCGAGACAGACAAGAGAGCAAGCGAGAGAGCCAGATATGAGAGCAAGCTAGCAAGCCAGATATGAGAGCGAACCAGACAAGTGAGCAAGCGAGCGAGCCAGATATGAGAGCAAGCGAGCGAGCCAGATATGAGAGCAAGCAAGCCAGCCAGATGTGAGAGCGAGCGAGCCAGATATGCGAGCGAGCCAGATAAGAGAGCGAGCCAGACAAGAGAGCAAGCGAGCGTGCCAGATATGAGAGCAAGCGAGCGAGCCAGATATGAGAGTGAGCGAGCCAGACATGAGCGCAAGCGAGCGAGCCAGATATGAGAGCAAGCGAGTGATCCAGATATGCGAGCGAGCCAGACAAGAGCGCAAGCGAGCAAGCCAGATATGAGAGCAAGCGAGTGAGCCAGATGTGAGAGCAAACGAGCCAGATATGCGAGCGAGCCTGATAAGAGAGCGAGCCAGACAAGAGAGCAAGCGAGCGAGCCAGATATGAGAGCAAGCAAGCGAGCCAGATATGAGAGCGAGCGAGCAAAATAAGAGAGCAAGCCAGACAAGAGAGCAAGCGTGCAAGCCAGATATGCTAGCGAGCAAGCCAGATAAGAGAGCGAGCCAGACAAGAGAGCAAGCGAGCGAGCCAGATATGAGAGCAAGCGAACCAGCCAGATATGAGAGCGAGCGAGCCAGATAAGAGAGCGAGCAAGACAAGAGAGAAAGAGAGCTAGCCAAATATGAGAGCAAGCGAGCGAGCCAGATATGAGAGCGAGCGAGCCAGATATGCGAGCGAGCCAGATAAGAGAGCGAGCCAGACAAGAGAGCAAGCGAGCGAGCCAGATATGAGAACAAGCGAGCGAGCAAGATATGAGAGCGAGCCAGATAAGAGAGCGACCATACAAGAGAGCAAGTGAGAAAGCCAGATATGAGAGCGAGCGAGCCAGACATGAGAGCAAGCGAGCGAGCCAGATATGAGAGCGATCGAGCCAGATAAGAGAGCAAGCCAGACAAGAGAGCAAGCGTGCGAGCCAGATATGCTAACGAGCAAGCCAGATAAGAGAGCGAGCCAGACAAGAGAGCAAGCGAGCGAGCCAGATATGAGAGCAAGCGAGCGAGCCAGATGTGAGAGCGAGACAGATAAGAGAGCAAGCCAGACAAGAGAGCAAGCGTGCGAGCCAGATATGCTAGCGAGCAAGCCAGATAAGAGAGCGAGCCAGACAAGAGAGCAAGCGAGCGAGCCAGATATGAGAGTAGGCGAACCAGCCAGATATGAGAGCGAGCGAGCCAGATATGAGAGTGAGCAAGACAAGAGAGAAAGCGAGCTAGCCAAATATGAGAGCAAGTGAGCGTGCCAGACAAGAGAGCGAGCGAGCCAGATATGCGAGCGAGCCAGAGAAGAGAGCGAGCCAGACAAGAGAGCAAGCGAGCGAGCCAGATATGAGAAAAAGCGAGCGAGCCAGATATGAGAGCAAGCGAGCGAGACAGACAAGAGAGCAAGCGAGGGAGCCAGATATCAGAGCAAGCTAGCAAGCCAGATATGAGAGCGAGCCAGATAAGAGAGCGAGCCAGACAAGAGAGGAAGCGAGCGAGCCAAATATGAGAGCAAGCGAGCCAGCTAGATGTGAGAGCGAGCGAGCCAGATATGTGAGCGAGCCAGATAAGAGAGCGAGCCAGACAAGAGAGCAAGCGAGCGAGCCAGATATGAGAGCAAGCAAGCGAGCCAGATATGAGAGCGAGCGAGCCAGATAAGAGAGCAAGCCAGACAAAAGAGCAAGCGTGCAAGCCAGATATGCTAGCGAGCGAGCCAGATAAGAGAGTGAGCCAAACAAGAGAGCAAGCGAGCGAGCCAGATATGAGAGCAAGCGAACCAGCCAGATATGAGAGCGAGCGAGCCAGATAAGAGAGCGAGCAAGACAAGAAAGAAAGAGAGCTAGCCAAATATGAGAGCAAGCGAGCGAGCCAGATATGAGAGCGAGCGAGCCAGATATGCGAGCGAGCCAGATAAGAGAGCGAGCCAGACAAGAGAGCAAGCGAGCGAGCCAGATATGAGAACAAGCGAGCGAGCCAGATATGAGAGCAAGCGAGCGAGCCAGATATGAGAGCAAGCGAGCAAGCCAGATATGAGAGCAAGCGAGCGAGCCAGATTTGAGAGCGAGCGAGCTAGATATGCGAGCGAGCCAGATAAGAGAGTGAGCCAGACAAGAGAGCAAGCGAGCGAGCCAGATATGAGAGTAAGTGAGCGAGCCAGATTTGAGAGCGAGCGAGCCAGATATGCGAGCGAGCCAGATAAGAGAGCGAGCCAGACAAGAGAGCAAGCGAGCGAGCCAGATATGAGAGCAAGCGAGCCAGCCAGAAATGAGAGCAAGCGAGCCAGCCAGATGTGAGAGCGAGCGAGCCAGATATGCGAGCGAGCCAGATATGCGAGCAAGCCAGATAAGAGAGCGAGCCAGACAAGAGAGCAAGCGAGAAAGCCAGATATGAGAGCGAGCGAGCCAGACATGAGAACAAGCGAGCGAGCCAGACATGAGAGCAAGCGAGCGAGCCAGATATGAAAGCGAGCAAGCAAAAAGATATAAGAGCGAGCCAGATAAGAGAGCAAGCCAGACAAGAGAGCAAGCGAGCAAGATATGAGAGCAAGCGAGCCAGCTAGATGTGAGAGCGAGCGAGCCAGGTATGCGAGCGAGCCAGATAAGAGAGCGAGCCAGACAAGAGAGCAAGCGAGAAAGCCAGATATGAGAGCGAGCCAGACATGCGAGCGAGCCAGATATGAGAGCGAACGAGCCAGATAAGAGAGCAAGCCATACAAGAGAGCAAGCGTGCGAGCCAGATATGCTAGCGAGCAAGCCAGATAAGAGAGCGAGCCAGACAAGAGAGCAAGCGAGCGAGCCAGATATGAGAGCAAGCGAGCCAGCCAGATACGAGAGCGAGCGAGCCAGATAAGAGAGCGAGCAAGACAAGAGAGCAAGCGAGCTAGCCAGATATGAGAGCAAGCGAGCGAGCCAGATTTGAGAGCGAGCGAGCAAGATATGCGAGCGAGCCAGTTAAGAGAGCGAGCCAGACAAGAGAGCAAGCGAGCTAGCCAGATATGAGAGCAAGCGAGCGAGCCAGATTTGAGAGCGAGCGAGCCAGATATGCGAGCGAGCCAGATAAGAGAGCGAGCCAGATAAGAGAGCGAGCCAGACAAGAGAGCAAGCGAGCGAGCCAGATATGAGAGCAAGCGAGCGAGCCGGATATGAGAGCAAGCGAACAAGCCAGATATGAGAGCAAGCGAGCGAGCCAGATTTGAGAGCAAGCAAGAAAGATATGCAAGCGAGCCATAAAAGAGAGCGAGACAGACAAGAGAGCAAGCGAGAGAGCCAGATATGAGAGCAAGCTAGCAAGCCAGATATGAGAGCGAACCAGACAAGTGAGCAAGCGAGCGAGCCAGATATGAGAGCAAGCGAGCGAGCCAGATATGAGAGCAAGCAAGCCAGCCAGATGTGAGAGCGAGCGAGCCAGATATGCGAGCGAGCCAGATAAGAGAGCGAGCCAGACAAGAGAGCAAGCGAGCGTGCCAGATATGAGAGCAAGCGAGCGAGCCAGATATGAGAGTGAGCGAGCCAGACATGAGCGCAAGCGAGCGAGCCAGATATGAGAGCAAGCGAGTGATCCAGATATGCGAGCGAGCCAGACAAGAGCGCAAGCGAGCAAGCCAGATATGAGAGCAAGCGAGTGAGCCAGATGTGAGAGCAAACGAGCCAGATATGCGAGCGAGCCTGATAAGAGAGCGAGCCAGACAAGAGAGCAAGCGAGCGAGCCAGATATGAGAGCAAGCAAGCGAGCCAGATATGAGAGCGAGCGAGCAAAATAAGAGAGCAAGCCAGACAAGAGAGCAAGCGTGCAAGCCAGATATGCTAGCGAGCAAGCCAGATAAGAGAGCGAGCCAGACAAGAGAGCAAGCGAGCGAGCCAGATATGAGAGCAAGCGAACCAGCCAGATATGAGAGCGAGCGAGCCAGATAAGAGAGCGAGCAAGACAAGAGAGAAAGAGAGCTAGCCAAATATGAGAGCAAGCGAGCGAGCCAGATATGAGAGCGAGCGAGCCAGATATGCGAGCGAGCCAGATAAGAGAGCGAGCCAGACAAGAGAGCAAGCGAGCGAGCCAGATATGAGAACAAGCGAGCGAGCAAGATATGAGAGCGAGCCAGATAAGAGAGCGACCATACAAGAGAGCAAGTGAGAAAGCCAGATATGAGAGCGAGCGAGCCAGACATGAGAGCAAGCGAGCGAGCCAGATATGAGAGCGATCGAGCCAGATAAGAGAGCAAGCCAGACAAGAGAGCAAGCGTGCGAGCCAGATATGCTAACGAGCAAGCCAGATAAGAGAGCGAGCCAGACAAGAGAGCAAGCGAGCGAGCCAGATATGAGAGCAAGCGAGCGAGCCAGATGTGAGAGCGAGACAGATAAGAGAGCAAGCCAGACAAGAGAGCAAGCGTGCGAGCCAGATATGCTAGCGAGCAAGCCAGATAAGAGAGCGAGCCAGACAAGAGAGCAAGCGAGCGAGCCAGATATGAGAGTAGGCGAACCAGCCAGATATGAGAGCGAGCGAGCCAGATATGAGAGTGAGCAAGACAAGAGAGAAAGCGAGCTAGCCAAATATGAGAGCAAGTGAGCGTGCCAGACAAGAGAGCGAGCGAGCCAGATATGCGAGCGAGCCAGAGAAGAGAGCGAGCCAGACAAGAGAGCAAGCGAGCGAGCCAGATATGAGAAAAAGCGAGCGAGCCAGATATGAGAGCAAGCGAGCGAGACAGACAAGAGAGCAAGCGAGGGAGCCAGATATCAGAGCAAGCTAGCAAGCCAGATATGAGAGCGAGCCAGATAAGAGAGCGAGCCAGACAAGAGAGGAAGCGAGCGAGCCAAATATGAGAGCAAGCGAGCCAGCTAGATGTGAGAGCGAGCGAGCCAGATATGTGAGCGAGCCAGATAAGAGAGCGAGCCAGACAAGAGAGCAAGCGAGCGAGCCAGATATGAGAGCAAGCAAGCGAGCCAGATATGAGAGCGAGCGAGCCAGATAAGAGAGCAAGCCAGACAAAAGAGCAAGCGTGCAAGCCAGATATGCTAGCGAGCGAGCCAGATAAGAGAGTGAGCCAAACAAGAGAGCAAGCGAGCGAGCCAGATATGAGAGCAAGCGAACCAGCCAGATATGAGAGCGAGCGAGCCAGATAAGAGAGCGAGCAAGACAAGAAAGAAAGAGAGCTAGCCAAATATGAGAGCAAGCGAGCGAGCCAGATATGAGAGCGAGCGAGCCAGATATGCGAGCGAGCCAGATAAGAGAGCGAGCCAGACAAGAGAGCAAGCGAGCGAGCCAGATATGAGAACAAGCGAGCGAGCCAGATATGAGAGCAAGCGAGCGAGCCAGATATGAGAGCAAGCGAGCAAGCCAGATATGAGAGCAAGCGAGCGAGCCAGATTTGAGAGCGAGCGAGCTAGATATGCGAGCGAGCCAGATAAGAGAGTGAGCCAGACAAGAGAGCAAGCGAGCGAGCCAGATATGAGAGTAAGTGAGCGAGCCAGATTTGAGAGCGAGCGAGCCAGATATGCGAGCGAGCCAGATAAGAGAGCGAGCCAGACAAGAGAGCAAGCGAGCGAGCCAGATATGAGAGCAAGCGAGCCAGCCAGAAATGAGAGCAAGCGAGCCAGCCAGATGTGAGAGCGAGCGAGCCAGATATGCGAGCGAGCCAGATATGCGAGCAAGCCAGATAAGAGAGCGAGCCAGACAAGAGAGCAAGCGAGAAAGCCAGATATGAGAGCGAGCGAGCCAGACATGAGAACAAGCGAGCGAGCCAGACATGAGAGCAAGCGAGCGAGCCAGATATGAAAGCGAGCAAGCCAGATAAGAGAGCAAGCCAGACAAGAGAGCAAGCGTGCGAGCCAGATATGCTAGCGAGCAAACCAGATAAGAGAGCGAGCCAGACAAGAGAGCAAGCGAGCGAGCCAGATATGAGAGCAAGCGAGCCAGCCAGATATAAGAGCGAGCGAGCCAGATAAGAGAGCGAGCAAGACAAGAGAGCAAGCGAGCGAGCCAGATGTGAGAGCGAGCGAGCAAGATATGCGAGCGAGCCAGATAAGAGAGCGAGCCAGACAAGAGAGCAGCGAGCAAGCCAGATGTGAGAGAGAGCTAGCCAGATAAGAGAGCGAGCCAGACAATTAAGCAAGCAAGCGAGCCAGATATGAGAGCAAGAGAGCCACATATGAGAGCAAGCGAGCTAGCCAGATATGAGAGCAAGCAAGCGAGCCAGATTTGAGAGTGAGCGCGCAAGATATGCGAGCGAGCCAGATAAGAGAGCGAGCCAGACAAGAGAGCAAGCGAGCGAGCCAGATATGAGAGCAAGCGAGCAAGCCAGATATGAGAGCGAGCGAGCCAGACATGAGACGGAGCGAGTAAGATATGAGAGCGAGCGAACCAGATATGCGAGCGAGCCATAAAAGAGAGCGAGACAGACAAGAGAGCAAGCGAGCGAGCCAGATATGAGAGCAAGCTAGCAAGCCAGATATGAGAGCGAGCCAGATAAGAGAGCGAGCCAGACAAGAGAGCAAGCGAGCGAGCCAGATATGCTAGCGAGCAAACCAGATAAGAGAGCGAGCCAGACAAGAGAGCAAGCTAGCGAGCCAGATATGAGAGCAAGCGAGCCAGCCAGATATAAGAGCGAGCGAGCCAGATAAGAGAGCGAGCAAGACAAGAGAGCAAGCGAGCTAGCCACATTTGAGAAAAAGCGAGCGAGCCAGATGTGAGAGCGAGCGAGCAAGATATGCGAGCGAGCCAGATAAGAGAGCGAGCCAGACAAGAGAGCAGCGAGCAAGCCAGATGTGAGAGAGAGCTAGCCAGATAAGAGAGCGAGCCAGACAATTAAGCAAGCAAGCGAGCCAGATATGAGAGCAAGAGAGCCACATATGAGAGCAAGCGAGCTAGCCAGATATGAGAGCAAGCAAGCGAGCCAGATTTGAGAGTGAGCGCGCAAGATATGCGAGCGAGCCAGATAAGAGAGCGAGCCAGACAAGAGAGCAAGCGAGCGAGCCAAATATGAGAGCAAGCGAGCAAGCCAGATATGAGAGCGAGCGAGCCAGACATGAGACGGAGCGAGTAAGATATGAGAGCGAGCGAACCAGATATGCGAGCGAGCCATAAAAGAGAGCAAGACAGACAAGAGAGCAAGCGGGCGAGCCAGATATGAGAGCAAGCTAGCAAGCCAGATATGAGAGCGAGCCAGATAAGAGAGCGAGCCAGACAAGAGAGCAACCGAGCGAGCCAAATATGAGAGCAAGCGAGCCAGCTAGATGTGAGAGCGAGCGAGCCAGATATGTGAGCGAGCCAGATAAGAGAGCGAGCCAGACAAGAGAGCAAGCGAGCGAGCCAGATATGAGAGCAAGCGAGCGAGCCAGATATGAGAGCGAGCGAGCCAGATAAGAGAGCAAGCCAGCCAAAAGAGCAAGCGTGCAAGCCAGATATGCTAGCGAGCAAGCCAGATAGGAGAGCGAGCCAGACAGGAGAGCAAGCGAGCGAGCCAGATATGAGAGCAAGCGAACCAGCCAGATATGAGAGCGAGCGAGCCAGATATGCGAGCGAGCCAGATAAGAGAGCGAGCCAGACAAGAGAGCAAGCGAGCGAGCCAGATATGAGAACAAGCGAGCGAGCCAGATATGAGAGCAAGCGAGCAAGCCAGATATGAGAGCAAGCGAGCAAGCCAGATATGAGAGCGAGCGAGCCAGACATGAGAGCGAGCGAGCCAGATATGCGAGCGAGCGAGCCAGATAAGAGAGCGAGCCAGACAAGAGAGCAAGCGAGCGAGCCAGATGTGAGAGCATGGGAGCCAGATATGCGTGCGAGCGATAAAAGAGAGCGAGCCAGACAAGAGAGCAAGCGAGCGAGCCAGATATGAGAAAAAGCGAGCGAGCCAGATATGAGAGCAAGCGAGCGAGCCAGATATGAGAGCAAGCGAGCAAGCCAGATATGAGAGCAAGCGAGCAAGCCAGATTTGAGAGCGAGCGAGCCAGATATGCGAGCGAGCCAGATAAGAGAGTGAGCCAGACAAGAGAGCAAGCGAGCGAGCCAGATATGAGAGTAAGCGAGCGAGCCAGATATGAGAGCAAGCGAGCAAGCCAGATATGAGAGCGAAGCGAGCCAGACATGAGAGCGAGCGAGCCAGATATGCGAGCGAGCGAGCCAGATAAGAGAGCGAGCCAGACAAGAGAGCAAGCGAGCGAGCCAGATGTGAGAGCAAGCTAGCCAGATATGCGAGCGAGCCATAAAAGAGAGCGAGACAGACAAGAGAGCAAGCGAGCGAGCCAGATATGAGAGCGAGCTAGCAAAAAGATATAAGAGCGAGCCAGATAAGAGAGCAAGCCAGACAAGAGAGCAAGCGAGCAAGATATGAGAGCAAGCGAGCCAGCTAGATGTGAGAGCGAGCGAGCCAGGTATGCGAGCGAGCCAGATAAGAGAGCGAGCCAGACAAGAGAGCAAGCGAGAAAGCCAGATATGAGAGCGAGCCAGACATGCGAGCGAGCCAGATATGAGAGCGAACGAGCCAGATAAGAGAGCAAGCCATACAAGAGAGCAAGCGTGCGAGCCAGATATGCTAGCGAGCAAGCCAGATAAGAGAGCGAGCCAGACAAGAGAGCAAGCGAGCGAGCCAGATATGAGAGCAAGCGAGCCAGCCAGATACGAGAGCGAGCGAGCCAGATAAGAGAGCGAGCAAGACAAGAGAGCAAGCGAGCTAGCCAGATATGAGAGCAAGCGAGCGAGCCAGATTTGAGAGCGAGCGAGCAAGATATGCGAGCGAGCCAGCTAAGAGAGCGAGCCAGACAAGAGAGCAAGCGAGCTAGCCAGATATGAGAGCAAGCGAGCGAGCCAGATTTGAGAGCGAGCGAGCCAGATATGCGAGCGAGCCAGATAAGAGAGCGAGCCAGATAAGAGAGCGAGCCAGACAAGAGAGCAAGCGAGCGAGCCAGATATGAGAGCAAGCGAGCGAGCCGGATATGAGAGCAAGCGAGCAAGCCAGATATGAGAGCAAGCGAGCGAGCCAGATTTGAGAGCAAGCAAGAAAGATATGCAAGCGAGCCATAAAAGAGAGCGAGACAGACAAGAGAGCAAGCGAGAGAGCCAGATATGAGAGCAAGCTAGCAAGCCAGATATGAGAGCGAACCAGACAAGTGAGCAAGCGAGCGAGCCAGATATGAGAGCAAGCGAGCGAGCAAGATATGAGAGCAAGCAAGCCAGCCAGATGTGAGAGCGAGCGAGCCAGATATGCGAGCGAGCCAGATAAGAGAGCGAGCCAGACAAGAGAGCAAGCGAGCGTGCCAGATATGAGAGCAAGCGAGCGAGCCAGATATGAGAGTGAGCGAGCCAGACATGAGCGCAAGCGAGCGAGCCAGATATGAGAGCAAGCGAGTGATCCAGATATGCGAGCGAGCCAGACAAGAGCGCAAGCGAGCAAGCCAGATATGAGAGCAAGCGAGTGAGCCAGATGTGAGAGCAAACGAGCCAGATATGCGAGCGAGCCTGATAAGAGAGCGAGCCAGACAAGAGAGCAAGCGAGCGAGCCAGATATGAGAGCAAGCAAGCGAGCCAGATATGAGAGCGAGCGAGCAAAATAAGAGAGCAAGCCAGACAAGAGAGCAAGCGTGCAAGCCAGATATGCTAGCGAGCAAGCCAGATAAGAGAGCGAGCCAGACAAGAGAGCAAGCGAGCGAGCCAGATATGAGAGCGATCGAGCCAGATAAGAGAGCGAGCCAGACAAGAGAGCAAGCGAGCGAGCCAGATAAGAGAGCGAGCCAGACAAGAGAGCAAGCGAGCGAGCCAAATATGAGAGCAAGCGAGCCAGCTAGATGTGAGAGCGAGCGAGCCAGATATGTGAGCGAGCCAGATAAGAGAGCGAGCCAGACAAGAGAGCAAGCGAGCGAGCCAGATATGAGAGCAAGCGAGCGAGCCAGATATGAGAGCGAGCCAGACAAGAGCGCAAGCGAGCAAGCCAGATATGAGAGCAAGCGAGTGAGCCAGATGTGAGAGCAAACGAGCCAGATATGCGAGCGAGCCTGATAAGAGAGCGAGCCAGACAAGAGAGCAAGCGAGCGAGCCAGATATGAGAGCAAGCAAGCGAGCCAGATATGAGAGCGAGCGAGCAAAATAAGAGAGCAAGCCAGACAAGAGAGCAAGCGTGCAAGCCAGATATGCTAGCGAGCAAGCCAGATAAGAGAGCGAGCCAGACAAGAGAGCAAGCGAGCGAGCCAGATATGAGAGCGATCGAGCCAGATAAGAGAGCGAGCCAGACAAGAGAGCAAGCGAGCGAGCCAGATAAGAGAGCGAGCCAGACAAGAGAGCAAGCGAGCGAGCCAAATATGAGAGCAAGCGAGCCAGCTAGATGTGAGAGCGAGCGAGCCAGATATGTGAGCGAGCCAGATAAGAGAGCGAGCCAGACAAGAGAGCAAGCGAGCGAGCCAGATATGAGAGCAAGCGAGCGAGCCAGATATGAGAGCGAGCGAGCCAGATAAGAGAGCAAGCCAGACAAAAGAGCAAGCGTGCAAGCCAGATATGCTAGCGAGCAAGCCAGATAAGAGAGCGAGCCAGACAGGAGAGCAAGCGAGCGAGCCAGATATGAGAGCAAGCAAACCAGCCAGATATGAGAGCGAGCGAGCCAGATATGCGAGCGAGCCAGATAAGAGAGCGAGCCAGACAAGAGAGCAAGCGAGCGAGCCAGATATGAGAACAAGCGAGCGAGCCAGATATGAGAGCAAGCGAGCAAGCCAGATATGAGAGCAAGCGAGCAAGCCAGATATGAGAGCGAGCGAGCCAGACATGAGAGCGAGCGAGCCAGATATGCGAGCGAGCGAGCCAGATAAGAGAGCGAGCCAGACAAGAGAGCAAGCGAGCGAGCCAGATGTGAGAGCAAGGGAGCCAGATATGCGTGCGAGCGATAAAAGAGAGCGAGACAGACAAGAGAGCAAGCGAGCGAGCCAGATATGAGAGCGAGCTAGCAAGGCAGATATAAGAGCGAGCCAGATAAGAAAGCGAGCCAGACAAGAGAGCAAGCGAGCCAGATATGAGAGCAAGGGAGACAGCTAGATGTGAGAGCGTGCGAGCCAGGTATGAGAGCGAGCCAGATAAGAGAGCGAGCCAGACAAGAGAGCAAGCGAGAAAGCCAGATATGAGAGCGAGCGAGCCAGACATGAGAGCAAGCGAGCGAGCCAGATATGAGAGCGATCGAGCCAGATAAGAGAGCAAGCGTGCGAGCCAGATATGCTAGCGAGCAAGCAAGATAAGAGAGCGAGCCAGACAAAAGAGCAAGCGAGCGAGCCAGATATGAGAGCAAGCGAGCGAGCCAGATGTGAGAGCGAGACAGATAAGAGAGCAAGCCAGACAAGAGAGCAAGCGAGCGAGCCAGATATGAGAGTAAGCGAGCGAGCCAGATATGAGAGCAAGCGAGCAAGCCAGATATGAGAGCGAGCGAGCCAGACATGAGAGCGAGCGAGCCAGATATGCGAGCGAGCGAGCCAGATAAGAGAGCGAGCCAGACAAGAGAGCAAGCGAGCGAGCCAGATGTGAGAGCAAGCTATCCAAATATGCGAGCGAGCCATAAAAGAGAGCGAGACAGACAAGAGAGCAAGCGAGCGAGCCAGATATGAGAGCGAGCTAGCAAGGCAGATATAAGAGCGAGCCCGATAACAGAGCGAGCCAGACAGGAGAGCAAGCGAGCCAGATATGAGAGCGAGCCAGATAAGAGAGCGACCCAGACAAGAGAGCAAGCGAGCGAGCCAGATATGAGAGCAAGCGAGCGAGCCGGATATGAGAGCAAGCGAGCGAGCCAGATATGAGAGCTATCGAGCCAGATAAGAGAGCAAGCGAGCGAGCCAGATATGAGAGCAAGCGAGCGAGCCAGACATGAGAGCAAGCGAGCGAGCCAGATATGAGAGCGATCGAGCCAGATAAGAGAGCAAGCGTGCGAGCCAGATATGCTAGCGAGCAAGCCAGATAAGAGAGCGAGCCAGACAAGAGAGCAAGTGAGCGAGCCAGATATGAGAGCAAGCGAGCGAGCCAGATGTGAGAGCGAGACAGATAAGAGAGCAAGCCAGACAAGAGAGCAAGCGTGCGAGCCAGATATGCTAGCGAGCAAGCCAGATAAGAGAGCGAGCCAGACAAGAGAGCAAGCGAGCGAGCCAGATATGAGAGCAATCGAACCAGCCAGATATGAGAACGAGCGAGCCAGATATGAGAGCGAGCAAGACAAGAGAGAAAGCGAGCTAGCCAAATATGAGAGCAAGCAAGCGAGCCAGATATTAGAGCAAGCGAGCGAGCCAGATATGAGAGCAAGCGAGCAAGCCAGATATGAGAGCAAGCGAGCAAGCCAGATTTGAGAGCGAGCGAGCCAGATATGCGAGCGAGCCAGAGAAGAGAGCGAGCCAGACAAGAGAGCAAGCGAGCGAGCCAGATATGAGAAAAAGCGAGCGAGCCAGATATGAGAGCAAGCGAGCGAGCCAGATATGAGAGCAAGCGAGCAAGCCAGATATGAGAGCAAGCGAGCAAGCCAGATTTGAGAGCGAGCGAGCCAGATATGCGAGCGAGCCAGATAAGAGAGTGAGCCAGACAAGAGAGCAAGCGAGCGAGCCAGATATGAGAGTAAGCGAGCGAGCCAGATATGAGAGCAAGCGAGCAAGCCAGATATGAGAGCGAAGCGAGCCAGACATGAGAGCGAGCGAGCCAGATATGCGAGCGAGCGAGCCAGATAAGAGAGCGAGCCAGACAAGAGAGCAAGCGAGCGAGCCAGATGTGAGAGCAAGCTAGCCAGATATGCGAGCGAGCCATAAAAGAGAGCGAGACAGACAAGAGAGCAAGCGAGCGAGCCAGATATGAGAGCGAGCTAGCAAAAAGATATAAGAGCGAGCCAGATAAGAGAGCAAGCCAGACAAGAGAGCAAGCGAGCAAGATATGAGAGCAAGCGAGCCAGCTAGATGTGAGAGCGAGCGAGCCAGGTATGCGAGCGAGCCAGATAAGAGAGCGAGCCAGACAAGAGAGCAAGCGAGAAAGCCAGATATGAGAGCGAGCCAGACATGCGAGCGAGCCAGATATGAGAGCGAACGAGCCAGATAAGAGAGCAAGCCATACAAGAGAGCAAGCGTGCGAGCCAGATATGCTAGCGAGCAAGCCAGATAAGAGAGCGAGCCAGACAAGAGAGCAAGCGAGCGAGCCAGATATGAGAGCAAGCGAGCCAGCCAGATACGAGAGCGAGCGAGCCAGATAAGAGAGCGAGCAAGACAAGAGAGCAAGCGAGCTAGCCAGATATGAGAGCAAGCGAGCGAGCCAGATTTGAGAGCGAGCGAGCAAGATATGCGAGCGAGCCAGTTAAGAGAGCGAGCCAGACAAGAGAGCAAGCGAGCTAGCCAGATATGAGAGCAAGCGAGCGAGCCAGATTTGAGAGCGAGCGAGCCAGATATGCGAGCGAGCCAGATAAGAGAGCGAGCCAGATAAGAGAGCGAGCCAGACAAGAGAGCAAGCGAGCGAGCCAGATATGAGAGCAAGCGAGCGAGCCGGATATGAGAGCAAGCGAGCAAGCCAGATATGAGAGCAAGCGAGCGAGCCAGATTTGAGAGCAAGCAAGAAAGATATGCAAGCGAGCCATAAAAGAGAGCGAGACAGACAAGAGAGCAAGCGAGAGAGCCAGATATGAGAGCAAGCTAGCAAGCCAGATATGAGAGCGAACCAGACAAGTGAGCAAGCGAGCGAGCCAGATATCAGAGCAAGCGAGCGAGCAAGATATGAGAGCAAGCAAGCCAGCCAGATGTGAGAGCGAGCGAGCCAGATATGCGAGCGAGCCAGATAAGAGAGCGAGCCAGACAAGAGAGCAAGCGAGCGTGCCAGATATGAGAGCAAGCGAGCGAGCCAGATATGAGAGTGAGCGAGCCAGACATGAGCGCAAGCGAGCGAGCCAGATATGAGAGCAAGCGAGTGATCCAGATATGCGAGCGAGCCAGACAAGAGCGCAAGCGAGCAAGCCAGATATGAGAGCAAGCGAGTGAGCCAGATGTGAGAGCAAACGAGCCAGATATGCGAGCGAGCCTGATAAGAGAGCGAGCCAGACAAGAGAGCAAGCGAGCGAGCCAGATATGAGAGCAAGCAAGCGAGCCAGATATGAGAGCGAGCGAGCAAAATAAGAGAGCAAGCCAGACAAGAGAGCAAGCGTGCAAGCCAGATATGCTAGCGAGCAAGCCAGATAAGAGAGCGAGCCAGACAAGAGAGCAAGCGAGCGAGCCAGATATGAGAGCGATCGAGCCAGATAAGAGAGCGAGCCAGACAAGAGAGCAAGCGAGCGAGCCAGATAAGAGAGCGAGCCAGACAAGAGAGCAAGCGAGCGAGCCAAATATGAGAGCAAGCGAGCCAGCTAGATGTGAGAGCGAGCGAGCCAGATATGTGAGCGAGCCAGATAAGAGAGCGAGCCAGACAAGAGAGCAAGCGAGCGAGCCAGATATGAGAGCAAGCGAGCGAGCCAGATATGAGAGCGAGCGAGCCAGATAAGAGAGCAAGCCAGACAAAAGAGCAAGCGTGCAAGCCAGATATGCTAGCGAGCAAGCCAGATAAGAGAGCGAGCCAGACAGGAGAGCAAGCGAGCGAGCCAGATATGAGAGCAAGCAAACCAGCCAGATATGAGAGCGAGCGAGCCAGATATGCGAGCGAGCCAGATAAGAGAGCGAGCCAGACAAGAGAGCAAGCGAGCGAGCCAGATATGAGAACAAGCGAGCGAGCCAGATATGAGAGCAAGCGAGCAAGCCAGATATGAGAGCAAGCGAGCAAGCCAGATATGAGAGCGAGCGAGCCAGACATGAGAGCGAGCGAGCCAGATATGCGAGCGAGCGAGCCAGATAAGAGAGCGAGCCAGACAAGAGAGCAAGCGAGCGAGCCAGATGTGAGAGCAAGGGAGCCAGATATGCGTGCGAGCGATAAAAGAGAGCGAGACAGACAAGAGAGCAAGCGAGCGAGCCAGATATGAGAGCGAGCTAGCAAGGCAGATATAAGAGCGAGCCAGATAAGAAAGCGAGCCAGACAAGAGAGCAAGCGAGCCAGATATGAGAGCAAGGGAGACAGCTAGATGTGAGAGCGTGCGAGCCAGGTATGAGAGCGAGCCAGATAAGAGAGCGAGCCAGACAAGAGAGCAAGCGAGAAAGCCAGATATGAGAGCGAGCGAGCCAGACATGAGAGCAAGCGAGCGAGCCAGATATGAGAGCGATCGAGCCAGATAAGAGAGCAAGCGTGCGAGCCAGATATGCTAGCGAGCAAGCCAGATAAGAGAGCGAGCCAGACAAAAGAGCAAGCGAGCGAGCCAGATATGAGAGCAAGCGAGCGAGCCAGATGTGAGAGCGAGACAGATAAGAGAGCAAGCCAGACAAGAGAGCAAGCGAGCGAGCCAGATATGAGAGTAAGCGAGCGAGCCAGATATGAGAGCAAGCGAGCAAGCCAGATATGAGAGCGAGCGAGCCAGACATGAGAGCGAGCGAGCCAGATATGCGAGCGAGCGAGCCAGATAAGAGAGCGAGCCAGACAAGAGAGCAAGCGAGCGAGCCAGATGTGAGAGCAAGCTATCCAAATATGCGAGCGAGCCATAAAAGAGAGCGAGACAGACAAGAGAGCAAGCGAGCGAGCCAGATATGAGAGCGAGCTAGCAAGGCAGATATAAGAGCGAGCCCGATAACAGAGCGAGCCAGACAGGAGAGCAAGCGAGCCAGATATGAGAGCGAGCCAGATAAGAGAGCGACCCAGACAAGAGAGCAAGCGAGCGAGCCAGATATGAGAGCAAGCGAGCGAGCCGGATATGAGAGCAAGCGAGCGAGCCAGATATGAGAGCTATCGAGCCAGATAAGAGAGCAAGCGAGCGAGCCAGATATGAGAGCAAGCGAGCGAGCCAGACATGAGAGCAAGCGAGCGAGCCAGATATGAGAGCGATCGAGCCAGATAAGAGAGCAAGCGTGCGAGCCAGATATGCTAGCGAGCAAGCCAGATAAGAGAGCGAGCCAGACAAGAGAGCAAGTGAGCGAGCCAGATATGAGAGCAAGCGAGCGAGCCAGATGTGAGAGCGAGACAGATAAGAGAGCAAGCCAGACAAGAGAGCAAGCGTGCGAGCCAGATATGCTAGCGAGCAAGCCAGATAAGAGAGCGAGCCAGACAAGAGAGCAAGCGAGCGAGCCAGATATGAGAGCAATCGAACCAGCCAGATATGAGAACGAGCGAGCCAGATATGAGAGCGAGCAAGACAAGAGAGAAAGCGAGCTAGCCAAATATGAGAGCAAGCAAGCGAGCCAGATATTAGAGCAAGCGAGCGAGCCAGATATGAGAGCAAGCGAGCAAGCCAGATATGAGAGCAAGCGAGCAAGCCAGATTTGAGAGCGAGCGAGCCAGATATGCGAGCGAGCCAGAGAAGAGAGCGAGCCAGACAAGAGAGCAAGCGAGCGAGCCAGATATGAGAAAAAGCGAGCGAGCCAGATATGAGAGCAAGCGAGCGAGCCAGATATGAGAGCAAGCGAGCAAGCCAGATATGAGAGCAAGCGAGCAAGCCAGATTTGAGAGCGAGCGAGCCAGATATGCGAGCGAGCCAGATAAGAGAGTGAGCCAGACAAGAGAGCAAGCGAGCGAGCCAGATATGAGAGTAAGCGAGCGAGCCAGATATGAGAGCGAAGCGAGCCAGACATGAGAGCGAGCGAGCCAGATATGCGAGCGAGCGAGCCAGATAAGAGAGCGAGCCAGACAAGAGAGCAAGCGAGCCAGATGTGAGAGCAAGCTAGCCAGATATGCGAGCGAGCCATAAAAGAGAGCGAGACAGACAAGAGAGCAAGCGAGCGAGCCAGATATGAGAGCGAGCTAGCAAGGCAGATATAAGAGCGAGCCAGATAAGAGAGCAAGCCAGACAAGAGAGCAAGCGAGCCAGATATGAGAGCAAGCGAGCCAGCTAGATGTGAGAGCGAGCGAGCCAGGTATGCGAGCGAGCCAGATAAGAGAGCGAGCCAGACAAGACAGCAAGCGAGAAAGCCAGATATGAGAGCGAGCCAGACATGAGAGCAAGCGAGCGAGCCAGATATGAGAGCAAGCGAGCCAGCCAGATATGAGAGCGAGCGAGCCAGATAAGAGAGCGAGCAAGACAAGAGAGCAAGCGAGCTAGCCAGATATGAGAGCAAGCGAGCGAGCCAGATTTGAGAGCAAGCGAGCAAGATATGCGAGCGAGCCAGTTAAGAGAGCGAGCCAGACAAGAGAGCAAGCGAGCGAGCCAGATATGAGAGCAAGCGAGCGAGCCGAATATGAGAGCAAGCGAGCAAGCCAGATATGAGAGTGAGCTAGCAAGCCAGATATGAGAGCAAGCGAGCGAGCCAGTTATGCAAACGAGCCATAAAAGAGAGTGAGACAGACAAGAGAGCAAGCGAGCGAGCCAGATATGAGAGCAAGCGAGCCAGCCAGAAATTAGAGCAAGCGAGCCAGCCAGATGTGAGAGCGAGCGCTCCAGATATGCGAGCGAGCCAGATATGCGAGCGAGCCAGATAAGAGAGCGAGCCAGACAAGAGAGCAAGCGAGAAAGCCAGATATGAGAGCGAGCGAACCAGACATGAGAGCAAGCAAGCGAGCCAGACATGAGAGCAAGTGAGCGAGCCAGATATGAAAGCGAGCGAGCCAGATAAGAGAGCAAGCCAGACAAGAGAGCAAGCGTGCGAGCCAGAAATGCTAGCGAGCAAACCAGATAAGAGAGCGAGCCAGACAAGAGAGCAAGCGAGCGAGCCAGATATGAGAGCAAGCGAGCCAGCCAGATATGAGAGCGAGCGAGCCAGATAAGAGAGCGAGCAAGACAAGAGAGCAAGCGAGCTAGCCAGATATGAGAGCAAGCGAGCGAGCCAGATTTGAGAGCGAGCGAGCCAGATATGCGAGCGAGCCAGATAAGAGAGCGAGCCAGACAAGAGAGCAAGCGAGCGAGCCAAATATGAGAACAAGCGAGCGAGCCGGATATGAGAGAAAGCGAGCAAGCCAGATATGAGAGCAAGCGAGCGAGACAGATTTGAGAGCGAGCGAGCCATAAAAGAGAGCGAGCCAGACAAGACAGCAAGCGAGCGAGCCAGATATGAGAGCAAGCGAGCGAGCCAGATATGAGAGCAAGCAAGCCAGCCAGATGTGAGAGCGAGCGAGCCAGATATGCGAGCAAGCCATATAAGAGAGCGAGCCAGATATGAGAGCAAGAGAGCAAGCCAGATATGAGAGCAAGCGAGCGAGCCAGATTTGGGAGCAAGCCAGATATAAGAGAAAGCGAGCGAGACAGATATTCGAGCGAGCCAGATAAGAGAGCGAGCCAGACAAGAAAGCAAACAAGCGAGCCAGATATGAGAGATAGCGAGCGAGCCAGATATGAGAGCAAGCGAGCAAGCCAGATATGAGAGCGAGCGAGCCAGACATGAGAGCGAGCGAGCCAGATATGCGAGCGAGCGAGCCATATAAGAGAGCGAGCCAGACAAGAGAGCAAGCGAGCGAGCCAGATGTGAGAGCGAGCGAGCCATAAAAGAGAGCGAGACAGACAAGAGAGCAAGCCACATATGAGAGCAAGCGAGCGAGCCAGATTTGAGAGCAAGTGAGCGAGCCAGATATGCGAGCGAGCCAGATAAGAGAGCGAGCCAGACAAGAGAGCAAGCGAGCGAGCCAGATATGAGAGATAGCGAGCGAGCCAGATATGAGAGCAAGCGAGCAAGCAAGATATGAGAGCGAGCGAGCCAGCCAGATATGAGAGCGAGCGAGCCAGACATGAGAGCGAGCGAGCCAGATATGCGAGAGAGCGAGCCAGATAAGAGAGCGAGCCAGACAAGAGAGCAAGCGAACGAGCCAGATGTGCGAGCGAGCCATAAAAGAGAGCAAGACAGACGAGAGCAAGCGAGCGAGCCAGATATGAGAGCAAGCCAGATATGAGAGCGAGCCAGATAAGAGAGCGAGCCAGACAAGAGAGCAAGTGAGCGAGCCAGATATGAGAGCAAGCGAGCCAGCTAGATGTGAGAGCGAGCGAGCCAGGTATGCGAGCTAGCCAGATAAGAGAGCGAGCCAGACAAGAGAGCAAGCGAGCGAGCCAGATATGAGAGCAAGCGAGCGAGCCAGATATGAGAGCAAGCGAGCGAGCCAGAAATGAGAGCAAGCGAACCAGCCAGAAATGAGAGCAAGCGAGCCAGCCAGATGTGAGAGCGAGCGAGCGAGCCAGATATGCGAGCGAGCCAGATAAGAGAGCGAGCCAGACAAGAGAGCAAGCGAGCTAGCCAGATATGAGAGCAAGCGAGCGAGCCAGATTTGAGAGCGAGCGAGCCAGATATGCGAGCGAGCCAGATAAGAGAGCGAGCCAGACAAGAGAGCAAGCGAGCGAGCCAGATATGAGAGCAAGCGAGCGAGCCGGATATGAGAGCAAGCGAACAAGCCAGATATGAGAGCAAGCGAGCGAGCCAGATTTGAGAGCAAGCAAGCCAGATATGCAAGCGAGCCATAAAAGAGAGCGAGACAGACAAGAGAGCAAGCGAGAGAGCCAGATATGAGAGCAAGCTAGCAAGCCAGATATGAGAGCGAACCAGACAAGTGAGCAAGCGAGCGAGCCAGATATGAGAGCAAGCGAGCGAGCCAGATATGAGAGCAAGCAAGCCAGCCAGATGTGAGAGCGAGCGAGCCAGATATGCGAGCGAGCCAGATAAGAGAGCGAGCCAGACAAGAGAGCAAGCGAGCGTGCCAGATATGAGAGCAAGCGAGCGAGCCAGATATGAGAGTGAGCGAGCCAGACATGAGCGCAAGCGAGCGAGCCAGATATGAGAGCAAGCGAGTGATCCAGATATGCGAGCGAGCCAGACAAGAGCGCAAGCGAGCAAGCCAGATATGAGAGCAAGCGAGTGAGCCAGATGTGAGAGCGAGCGAGCCAGATATGCGAGCGAGCCTGATAAGAGATCGAGCCAGACAAGAGAGCAAGCGAGCAAGCCAGATATGAGAGCAAGCGAGCGAGCCAGATGTGAGAGCGAGCGAGCCAGATAGGCGAGCGAGCAAATAAGAGAGCGAGCCAGACAAGAGAGCAAGCGAGCGAGCCAGATATGAGAGCAAGCGAGCAAGCCAGATATGAGAGCGAGCCAGATAAGAGAGCGAGCCAGACAAGAGAGCAAGCGAGCAAGCCAAATATGAGAGCAAGCGAGCCAGCTAGATGTGAGAGCGAGAGAGCCAGATATGTGAGCGAGCCAGATAAGAGAGCGAGCCAGACAAGAGAGCAAGCGAGCGAGCCAGATATAAGAGCAAGCAAGCGAGCCAGATATGAGAGCGAGCGAGCCAGATAAGAGAGCAAGCCAGACAAGAGAGCAAGCGTGCAAGCCAGATATGCTAGCGAGCAAGCCAGATAAGAGAGCGAGCCAGACAAGAGAGCAAGCGAGCGAGCCAGATATGAGAGCAAGCGAACCAGCCAGATATGAGAGCGAGCGAGCCAGATAAGAGAGCGAGCAAGACAAGAGAGAAAGAGAGCTAGCCAAATATGAGAGCAAGCGAGCGAGCCAGATATGAGAGCGAGCGAGCCAGATATGCGAGCGAGCCAGATAAGAGAGCGAGCCAGACAAGAGAGCAAGCGAGCGAGCCAGATATGAGAACAAGCGAGCGAGCCAGATATGAGAGCGAGGCAGATAAGAGAGCAACCATACAAAAGAGCAAGTGAGAAAGCCAGATATGAGAGCGAGCGAGCCAGACATGAGAGCAAGCGAGCGAGCCAGATATGAGAGCGATCGAGCCAGATAAGAGAGAAAGCCAGACAAGAGAGCAAGCGTGCGAGCCAGATATGCTAACGAGCAAGCCAGATAAGAGAGCGAGCCAGACAAGAGAGCAAGCGAGCGAGCCAGATATGAGAGCAAGCGAGCGAGCCAGATGTGAGAGCGAGACAGATAAGAGAGCAAGCCAGACAAGAGAGCAAGCGTGCGAGCCAGATATGCTAGCGAGCAAGCCAGATAAGAGAGCGAGCCAGACAAGAGAGCAAGCGAGCGAGCCAGATATGAGAATAGGCGAACCAGCCAGATATGAGAGCGAGCGAGCCAGATATGAGAGTGAGCAAGACAAGAGAGAAAGCGAGCTAGCCAAATATGAGAGCAAGTGAGCGTGCCAGACAAGAGAGCGAGCGAGCCAGATATGCGAGCGAGCCAGAGAAGAGAGGGAGCCAGACAAGAGAGCAAGCGAGCGAGCCAGATATGAGAAAAAGCGAGCGAGCCAGATATGAGAGCAAGCGAGCGAGACAGACAAGAGAGCAAGCGAGGGAGCCAGATATCAGAGCAAGCTAGCAAGCCAGATATGAGAGCGAGCCAGATAAGAGAGCGAGCCAGACAAGAGAGCAAGCGAGCGAGCCAGATATGAGAGCAAGCAAGCGAGCCAGATATGAGAGCGAGCGAGCCAGATAAGAGAGCAAGCCAGACAAAAGAGCAAGCGTGCAAGCCAGATATGCTAGCGAGCGAGCCAGATAAGAGAGTGAGCCAGACAAGAGAGCAAGCGAGCGAGCCAGATATGAGAGCAAGCGAACCAGCCAGATATGAGAGCGAGCGAGCCAGATAAGAGAGCGAGCCAGACAAGAGAGAAAGAGAGCTAGCCAAATATGAGAGCAAGCGAGCGAGCCAGATATGAGAGCGAGCGAGCCAGATATGCGAGCGAGCCAGATAAGAGAGCGAGCCAGACAAGAGAGCAAGCGAGCGAGCCAGATATGAGAACAAGCGAGCGAGCCAGATATGAGAGCAAGCGAGCGAGCCAGATATGAGAGCAAGCGAGCAAGCCAGATATGAGAGCAAGCGAGCAAGCCAGATGAGAGCGAGCGAGCCAGACATGAGAGCGAGCGAGCCAGATATGCGAGCGAGCGAGCCAGATAAGAGAGCGAGCCAGACAAGAGAGCAAGCGTGCGAGCCAGATGTGAGAGCAAGGGAGCCAGATATGCGAGCGAGCCATAAAAGAGAGCGAGACAGACAAGAGAGCAAGCGAGCGAGCCAGATATGAGAGCGAGCTAGCAAGGCAGATATAAGAGCGAGCCAGATAAGAAAGCGAGCCAGACAAGAGAGCAAGCGAGCCAGATATGAGAGCAAGGGAGCCAGCTAGATGTGAGAGCGAGCGAGCCAGGTATGAGAGCGAGCGAGATAAAAGAGCGAGCCAGACAAGAGAGCAAGCGAGAAAGCGAGATATGAGAGCGAGCCAGACATGAGAGCAAGCGAGCGAGCCAGATATGAGAGCGAGCAAGCCGGATAAGAGAGCAAGCCAGACAAGAGAGCAAGCGTGCGAGCTAGATATGAGAGCGAGCGAGCCAGATAAGAGAGCAAGCCAGACAAGAGAGCAAGCGTGAGAGCCAGATATGCTAGCGAGCTAGCCAGATAAGAGAGCGAGCCAGACAAGAGAGCAAGCGAGCCAGCCAGATATGAGAGCAAGCGAGCCAGCCAGATATGAGAGCGAGCGAGCCAGATAAGTGAGCGATCAAGACAAGAGAGCAAGCGAGCTAGCCAGATATGAGAGCAAGCGAGCGAGCCAGATTTGAGAGCGAGCGAGCCAGATATGTGAGCGAGCCAGATAAGAGAGTGAGCCAGACAAGAGAGCAAGCGAGCGAGCCAGATATGAGAGCAAGCGAGCGAGCCGGATATGAGAGCAAGCGAGCAAGCCAGATATGAGAGCAAGCGAGCGAGCCAGATTTGAGAGCGAGCGAGCCAGATATGCGAGCGAGCCATAAAAGAGAGCGAGACAGACAAGAGAGCAAGTGAGCGAGCCAGATAAGAGAGCAAGCCAGACAAGAGAGCAAGCGTGAGAGCCAGATATGCTAGCGAGCTAGCCAGATAAGAGAGCGAGCCAGACAAGAGAGCAAGCGAGCCAGCCAGATATGAGAGCAAGCGAGCCAGCCAGATATGAGAGCGAGCGAGCCAGATAAGTGAGCGATCAAGACAAGAGAGCAAGCGAGCTAGCCAGATATGAGAGCAAGCGAGCCAGCCAGAAATGAGAGCAAGCGAGCCAGCCAGATGTGAGAGCGAGCGAGCCAGATATGCGAGCAAGCCAGATAAGAAAGCGAGCCAGACAAGAGAGCAAGCCAGAAAGCCAGATATGAAAGCGAGCGAGCCAGACATGAGAGCAAGCGAGCCATATATGAGAGCGATCGAGCAAGATAAGAGAGCAAGCGTGCGAGCCAGATATGCTAGCGAGCAAGCCAGATAAGAGAGCGAGCCAGACAAAAGAGCAAGCGAGCGAGCCAGATATGAGAGCAAGCGAGCGAGCCAGATGTGAGAGCGAGACAGATAAGAGAGCAAGCCAGACAAGAGAGCAAGCGTGCGAGCCAGATATGCTAGCGAGCAAGCCAGATAAGAGAGTGAGCCAGACAAGAGAGCAAGCGAGCGAGCCAGATATGAGAGCAAGCGAACCAGCCAGATATGAGAGCGAGCGAGCCAGATATGAGAGCGAGCAAGACAAGAGAGAAAGCGAGCTAGCCAAATATGAGAGCAAGCGAGCGAGCCAGATTTGAGAGCGAGCGAGCCAGATATGCGAGCGAGCCAGATAAGAGAGCGAGCCAGACAAGAGAGCAAGCGAGCGAGCCAGATATGAGAAAAAGCGAGCGAGCCAGATATGAGAGCAAGCGAGCGAGCCAGATATGGGAGCAAGCGAGCAAGCCAGATATGAGAGCAAGCGAGCGAGCCAGATTTGAGAGCGAGCGAGCCAGATATGCGAGCGAGCCAGATAAGAGAGTGAGCCAGACAAGAGAGCAAGCGAGCGAGCCAGATATGAGAGTAAGCGAGCGGGCCAGATATGAGAGCAAGCGAGCAAGCCAGATATGAGAGCGAGCGAGCCAGACATGAGAGCGAGCGAGCCAGATATGCGAGCGAGCGAGCCAGATAAGAGAGCGAGCCAGACAAGAGAGCAAGCGAGCGAGCCAGATGTGAGAGCAAGCTAGCCAGATATGCGAGCGAGCCATAAAAGAGAGCGAGACAGACAAGAGAGCAAGCGAGCGAGCCAGATATGAGAGCGAGCTAGCAAGGCAGATATAAGAGCGAGCCAGATAAGAGAGCGAGCCAGACAAGAGAGCAAGCGAGCCAGATATGAGAGCAAGCGAGCCAGCTAGATGTGAGAGCGAGCGAGCCAGATATGCGAGAGAGCCAGATAAGAGAGCGAGCCAGACAAGAGAGCAAGCGAGGGAGCAAGATATGAGAGCAAGCGAGCGAGCCGGATATGAGAGCAAGCGAGCAAGCCAGATATGAGAGCAAGCGAGCGAGCCAGATTTGAGAGCGAGCGAGCCAGATATGCGAGCGAGCAAATAAGAGAGCGAGCCAGACAAGAGAGCAAGCGAGCGAGCCAGATATGAGAGCAAGCGAGCGAGCCAGATGTGAGAGCGAGCGAGCCAGATATGCGAGCAAGCCAAATAAGAGAGCGAACCAGACAAGAGAGCAAGCGAGCGAGCCAGATATGAGAGCAAGCGAGCGAGACAGATATGAGAGCAAGCGAGCGAGCCAGATATGAGAGCGAGCTAGCCAAATATGCGAGCGAGCCACATAAGATATGCGAGTGAGCCAGGCAAAAGAGAAAATGAGCTAGCCAGATATGAGAACAAGCGAGCAAACCAGATGTGAGAGCAAGCGAGCCAGATATGCGAGCGAGCCAGATATGCGAGCGAGCCAGATAAGAGAGCGAGCCAGACAAGAGAGCAAGCGAGCGAGCCAGATATTAGAGCAGGCGAGCGAGCCAGATATGAGTGCAAGCGAGCAAGCCAGATATGAGAGCGAGCCATATAAGAGAGCGAACCAGACAAGAGAGCAAGCGAGCGAACCAGATCTGAGAGCGAGCGAGCCAGATATGAGAGCAAGCGAGCGAGCCAGATATGAGAGCGAGCGAGCCAGACATGAGAGCAAGCGAGCGAGCCAGATATGAGAGTGAGCGAGCCAGACATGAGCCCAAGCGAGCGAGCCAGATATGAGAGCGAGCGAGCCAGATATGAGAGCAAGCTAGCAAGCCAGATATGAGATGAGCCAGATAAGAGAGCAAGCGAGCGAGCCAGATATGAGAGCGAGCGAGCCAGATAAGAGAACAAGCCAGACAAGAGAGCAAGCGAGCGAGCCAGATATGCTAGTGAGCAAGCCAGATAAGAGAGCGAGCCAGATATGAGAGCAAGCGAGCGAGCCAGATGTGAGAGCAAGCGAGTGAGCCAGATGTGAGAGCAAGCGAGCAATTCAGATATGAGAGCGAGACAGATAAGAGAGCGAGCAAGACAAGAGAGCAAGCGAGCGAGCGAGCCAGATATGAGAGCAAGCGAGTGAGACAGATGTGAGAGCAAGCGAGCAAGTCAGATATGAGAGCGAGACAGATAAGAGAGCGAACCAGACAAGAGAGCAAGCGAGCGAGCCAGATATGAGAGCGAGCGAGCCAGACATGAGAGCAAGCGAGCGAGCCAGATATGAGAGCGAGCGAGCCAGGCATGAGAGTAAGTGAGCAAGCCAGATATGAGAGCGAGCGAGCAAGATATGAGAGCGAGCGAGCCAGATATGCGAGCGAGCCAGATAAGAGAGCGAGCCAGACAAGAGAGCAAGCGAGCGAGTCAGATGTGAGAGCGAGCGAGCCAGATATGCGAGTGAGCCATAAAAGAGAGCGAGACAGACAAGAAAGCAAGCGAGCGAGCCAGATATGAGAGCAAGCTAGCAAGCCAGATATGAGATGAGCCAGATAAGAGAGCGAGCCAGACAAGAGAGCAAGCAAGCGAGCCAGATATGAGAGCAAGCGAGCCAGCCAGATGTGAGAGCGAGTGAGCCATATATTCAAGCGGGCCAGATAAGAGAGCGAGCCAGACAAGAGAGCAAGCGAGCGAGCCAGATGTGAGAGCGAGCGAGCCAGATATGCGAGCGAGCCATAAAAGAGAGCGAGACAGACAAGAGAGCAAGCGAGCGAGCCAGATATGAGAGCAAGGTAGCAAGCCAGATATGAGACCGAGCCAGTTAAGAGAGCGAACCAGACAAGAGAGCAAGCGAGCGAGCAAGATAAGAGAGCGAGCGAGCCAGACATGAGAGCAAGCGAGTGATCCAGATATGAGAGCGAGCGAGGCAGACATGAGAGCAAGCGAGCGAGCCAGATATGAGAGCGAGCGAGCCAGATAAGAGAGCAAGTCACACAAGAGAGCAAGCGAGCCAGATATGAGAGCAAGCGAGCGAGCCAGATGTGAGAGCGAGACAGACAAGAGAGCGAGTCAGACAAGAGAGCAAGCGAGCGAGCCAGATATGAGAACAAGAGAGCGAGCCAGATGTGAGAGCTAGCGAGCAAGATATGCGAGCCAGCCAGATAAGAGAGCGAGCCAGACAAGAGCGCAAGCGAGCCAGATATGAGAGCAAACGAGCGAGCCAGATGTGAGAGCGAGCTTGCCAGATAGAAGAGCGAACCAGATAGAAGAGCGAGCCAGACAAGAGAGCAAGCGAGTGAGCCAGATATGAGAGCAAGCGAGCGAGCCAGATATGAGAGTAAGCGAGCAAGCCAGATATGAGAGCGAGCCAGATAAGAGAGCGAACCAAACAAGAGAGCAAGCGAGCGAGCCAGATATGAGAGCAAGCTAGCAAGCCAGATGTGAGAGCGAGCGAGCCAGATATGCGAGCGAGCCAGATAAGAGAGCGAGCCAGACAAGGAAGCAAGCGAGCGAGCCAGATATGAGAGCAAGCGAGCAATCCAGATATGAGAGCGAGCGAGCCAGACATGAGAGCGAGCGAGCCAGATATGAGAGCAAGCGAGCGAGCCAGATATGAGAGCGAGCCAGATATGAGAGCGAGCGAGCCAGATTTGTGAGCGAGCGAGCCAGATATGAGAGCGAGCGAGACGTGAGAGCAAGCGAGCGAGACATGAGAGCATGCGAGCGAGCCAGATATGAAAGCGAGCGAGCCAGATATGAAAGCGAGCGAGCCAGATATGCGTGCGAGCAAGCCAGATATGCGAGCGAGCGAGCCAAGTATGAGAGTGAGCGAGTCTGTGGAGGAGCATTGCTCGGGGCAACGGATCGAGATTTTTTTCCTGGAAAAAGGACATCGGCAGGCCGTTGCTGGGGGCAACCGAAGTGGGCCACAACCGGTGGTCGCCAGAATGAAGCCGAGGTCCCGTGAGTTGTTGGTGGGCGGAATCCCACTGTGGGTGAACTTGGATTGTTGCCAGACTGTATCTCGGATTATGCCAGAAATAATTCCATTTGTGAAGTCCCGCCCGGAGCCCAGTAAGACTGTTCAAATTACCTTTGATACATGTTTTGGTAAGCCATATGATGGAGGTATGTGCGGAACTTGCTCTTTTTGAGTGTTGCTGTGTAAGAGGGGGCGTGAAAGAGGAGTTTCAAAAACTGTGATTATCTGTTGTGCGGAGTGAATCTGTGGAGTGGGTGCGACTGCCTATAGCCCACATTCTTATTTTGGGTACGTTTTTCTCTTTTGCACATAGTGGGATAACTGTTAGAGTTTAAACACCCTTTTTCATTTTTTATTTTTTTTTTCTCTGTTCCACCTCTAGGGGGAGGAGGAGTAGATTGGGCACAGGTGTATAAATCTTAGCTTGGGACTCTTATTGAGAGCTTGCTCTTTTTGAGTGTTGCTGTGTAAGAGGGGGCGTGAAAGAGGAGTTTCAAAAACTGGAGTTTGAAAGCAGGAGGTTGAGATCGCTGTGAGTTTTCATTTTTGAACCCACAAGGTCTACAAAAAATTTTAAGTGTCATTTTGACTGTCTGTTTTTTTTTGTGAAATCCCCATAATTAGATGGCCTCCATGTTGGAAAATGCAGTCCAATGTACATCCTGTTCAATGTATGCAATCCTTGAACAACAGTTTGAGGGTGCATATTGTTGTGCGAGATGTGTGCTAGTTGTCCGTTTGGAAGCCCAGATCCTGCATCTAGAGGGGCGACTGGCAACAATGAGAAGCATTAACAACATGGAGAGGAGTCTCCTGCTCACTGAGCAGGCACTCTCGGGAATAGAGGTGGGGGAGGACAGTGGGACGGAGTTGCAGGACAGTCAGGCAGTTAGCTGGGTTACAGTTAGAAAGAGGGGTAGGGGAAAAAGTGTCAGGGAGGCTAGTCCTGAACTGGCACACCCCAACAAGTTTGCCCGCTTGGCAGATGAGGGGGATGCCATTACAGAGCTAGCAGAACTGCAGCAGGATACCGCCTCTGACCGCCAGGGGGGTGTCTGCTCCAGTAAGGAGGGAGGGAGGAGTACAGGGCAGGCCAGACAGGTACTAGTGGTGGGGGACTCAATTATTAGGGGGACAGACAGGGCAATCTGTCACAAAGACCGGGATCGCCGAACAGTGTGCTGTCTGCCTGGCGCACGAGTTCGGCACATCGCGGATCGGGTTGACAGGTTGTTGGGCGGGGCTGGAGAGGACCCAGCAGTCATGGTACATATTGGCACCAATGACAAAGTAAGAGGTAGGTGGAGTGTCCTTAAAAATGATTTCAGGGACTTAGGCCGCAAGCTTAAGGCAAGGACCTCCAAGGTAGTCTTTTCTGAAATACTACCAGTACCACGAGCCGCACCAGAGAGGCAGCGGGAGATCAGGGAGGTAAACAAGTGGCTCAGAAGCTGGTGTAGGAAGGAAGGGTTTGGGTTCATGGAGAACTGGGCTGACTTCGCTGTCGGTTACCGGCTCTACCGTAGGGACGGGCTGCACCTCAATGGGGAGGGTGCAGCTTTGCTTGGGGAGAAGATGGCTAGAAGGGTGGAGGAGTGTTTAAACTAGGGACTTGGGGGGAGGGAACCTACAGCAAAGAGGGGGAAGATAGTGTAGATAGAGAGGTGGGAATTATAAATGTACCTGGGGGTGGAGCGGAGGGAGGGGTTAGAATAGTTAATAGGAATAGGCTTCATAGGAAAATAAAACTTACACCCTTGAATCCCATTAACCCCAATAACATAAAGGATGGAAATGTAAAGTGTATGTTCACAAATGCCAGAAGCCTAGCAAATAAAATGGGGGAGCTTGAGGCCTTGATACTGGAGGAACATATTGATATAGTTGGGGTCACTGAGACGTGGCTGGACTCCTCGCATGACTGGGCTGTCAATCTGCAGGGGTTTACATTGTTTCGCAAGGATAGAATGAACAGAAAAGGTGGTGGAGTCTGTCTGTATGTAAGAAGTGGTATGAAAGTCAGTGTGAACGATGCCATAGTGTGTGATGATTCTGAGGATGTGGAATCATTGTGGGTAGAATTACAAAAGGAGGGAAATACTGAAAAAATAATATTTGGGGTAATCTACAGACCCCCTAATATCACTGAAGAGATAGAAGTTCGGCTTCATAAACAAATAGAGAGGGCCGCCCGGGCAGGTACAGTGGTAATAATGGGAGATTTTAACTATCCAGATATAGATTGGGGTCCGGGGTTGGCTAAAACTACAAAGGGGCGACAATTCCTAAATTTATTGCAGGATAATTTTATGGGCCAGTTTGTGGAGGACCCAACAAGAAGTGATGCCTTGTTGGATCTGATCATTTCCAACAACGCAGAGCTGGTTGGTAATGTAACTGTGCGGGAAAACCTTGGTAATAGCGACCACAATATAGTTACTTTTGACTTAAAATGTAGAAAACAAAGACAGGCGGGGAAGGCAAAAACATATAACTTTAAAAAGGCAAATTTCCCTGGGCTGAGGGCTGCACTACAGGACATAGACTGGGGGGAGGTGTTCTCAAATACTGATACAGAAGGTAAATGGGACATCTTTAAATTAACTCTAAATAACTATACAGCTAAATATATACCAAAGGGGAACAAATATAAACGATTGAAACTAAATCCTACATGGCTGACACATGATGTTAAAAGAGCAATAAACAGCAAAAAAATAGCCTTCAAAAAATACAAATCTGATGGGTCAGCGATAACATTTAAACAGTACAAGGAGCTTAATAAAATCTGTAAAAATGTAATAAAAACAGCAAAAATTCAAAATGAGAGACAGGTGGCCAAAGAAAGCAAAACTAATCCTAAATATTTTTTTAGATATATAAATGCAAAAAAACCAAGGACAGAGCATGTAGGACCCCTTAATAATGATAATGGGGAGGTTGTCACAGGCGATCAAGAGAAGGCGGAGCTACTGAATGGGTTCTTTAGTTCTGTATACACTATGGAAGAAGGAGCTGACATTGGCCAGGTCAGTGCTGGTAACACATCATGTAATGTACTGAACTGGCTTAATGTAGAGATGGTACAAGGTAAGTTAAGTGATATAAATGTAAGCAAATCCCCAGGACCGGATGGACTACACCCAAGAGTTCTTAGAGAGGTAAGTTCAGTAATATCTGTACCCCTGTTCATGATATTTAGAGATTCTCTGGCGTCTGGTATTGTGCCAAGGGACTGGCGCAAGGCGAATGTGGTGCCAATCTTCAAAAAGGGCTCTAGGTCTTCCCCAGGAAACTATAGACCGGTAAGTTTAACGTGCATTGTGGGTAAATTGTTTGAAGGACTTATAAGGGATTACATACAGGAATACATAGGGGATAATTGTATTATAAGTGATAGCCAGCATGGGTTTACTAAGGATAGAAGTTGTCAAACCAATCTAATTTGCTTTTATGAAGAGGTGAGTAGAAGCCTTGACAGAGGAATGGCTGTGGATATAGTGTTTCTGGATTTTGCTAAAGCATTTGATACTGTCCCTCATAGACGTCTGACAGGTAAGTTAAGGTCTTTGGGTTTGGAAATTTTAGTTTGTAACTGGATTGAACACTGGCTCATGGATCGTACCCAGAGAGTGGTGGTCATTGATTCGTACTCTGATTGGTCCCCGGTTATTAGTGGTGTACCCCAAGGTTCAGTACTGGGACCGCTGTTGTTTAATTTATTTATCAATGATATAGAGGATGGTATTAACAGCTCTGTTTCTATCTTTGCAGATGACACCAAGCTTTGTAGCACAGTACAGTCTATAGAGGATGTGCATAAGTTACAAGATGACTTGCATAGACTAAGTGTCTGGGCATCCACTTGGCAAATGAGGTTCAATGTGGATAAATGTAAAGTTATGCATCTGGGTACTAATAACCTGCATGCATCGTATGTCTTAGGGGGGATTAAACTGGCAGAGTCACTGGTAGAGAAGGATCTGGGTGTACTTGTAGATCACAGACTACAGAATAGCATGCAATGTCAGGCTGCTGCTTCCAAAGCCGGCAGGATATTGTCATGTATCAAAAGAGGCATGGACTCAAGGGACAGGGACATAATACTCCCCCTTTATAAAGCATTGGTACGGCCTCACCTGGAATATGCTGTTCAGTTTTGGTCACCTGTCCATAAAAGGGACACTGCGGAGTTGGAAAGGGTGCAGAGACGCGCGACTAAACTAATATGGGGCATGGAACATCTTAGCTATGAGGAGCGATTAAAGGAGTTACAATTGTTTAGTCTTGAGAAGAGACGTTTAAGGGGGGATATGATAAACGTATATAAGTATATTAATGGCCCATACAAAAAATATTGAGAAAAACTGTTCCAGGTTAAACCCCCCCAAAGGACGAGGGGGCACTCCCTCCGTCTGGAGAAAAAAAAGTTTAGTCTCAAGGGGCGACACGCCTTCTTTACCGTGAGGACTGTGAATTTATGGAACGGTCTACCTCAGGAACTGGTCACAGCAGGAACAATTAACAGCTTTAAAACAGGATTAGATACATTCCTGGAACAAAATAAGATTAATGCTTATGAAGAAATATAAAATCTCATCCCTTCCCCAATATCGCGCCACACCCCTACCCCTTAATTCCCTGGTTGAACTTGATGGACATATGTCTTTTTTCGACCGTACTAACTATGTAACTATGTAACTATGTAACTTACAGTGGAAATTGCACTGGGCAGAGACTTTCCATATTTCTGGCAGCTGTGGGATGCTGAGAGTGCACCTCAGAGTTCACGCACAAAGGTTCCGTAAGTAGTGAGGACTGGGGGGGTCTCTACTGGACTGTGTGAATGGTGCTGTATATTGTGAACCCATGCAGGCTGATAATGTTTTTCTTGAAGCACTTATGTTAATGTGTTCCGATGTAAAGAGTACTGTCGCCACCTCGCACAGGACAAAAGAAAACCTTTGTGAGCTGGAAATAGAAGGTAAAAAGATGATGGTTTTGTTAGATCCAAAATTTGTAATAACTCTGGTAAAGACCAGCGGCAGAAAGCCAGACCCTGCTGTAGTGTATATACAAGCCGGTATCTGGGGTTATAAAACAGTTAATGTGTGTATTTCTACTCCCTATGGTACCATAAGTCATAAGGTTGCAATTGAGCCTACCTAAGAGTATGAAGCAGTGCTGGGGAAGGATTTTCCATTTTTTCCGCAGCTGTGGGAAGATAGTCAGGTGACTAGAGCAGGAACACCTGATAGGCTCACAACACTTGATTTACACCACATAGCAGGGGACAGTAACTCCACAGAGGCTAAGGATGGGGAGTGTCAGCAGACCCTAGTTATTTCTCAGGTGGGAGTGTGCCAGACCACTAGGGGAGCTGAAGAACAGTCCGCGAGTCAAGATAAAGAGGTGACTGGAAAAGAAGCTACAGAGATGGCTGTGGAGAAACCAAAACTCCGGAAAAGAGTACCGGTGGAGCTGGGGGGCTGCACTTACGGTCACAGACAGAGTCCTAAGGTGAAAAAGATGTGGTGTCTGAACTAGAGAGAGGTCGTAACCAGGAAGGTCGAACCACTGGACCACATATTGTTGCAGACCCAGGAGCCCTATTAGTTTTTTCCAGGCCATGAAGAGACTGTGACAAGACAAAAGAAAAGTCAAGGCCAAGGAGCCAAGAGACAGTTCAGAGGAACTGTTTGGGAATCACCCGGATTCGCTGGTGCCCAGAGTCATTGAACAAACTTACCACAAAGGGATTGCCAGTCCGACGGGAGTGTTTAGCAAGAGTCTCCTGAGTTGCCAACGTGGTGGGAGAGGAAGAGGGCCAGGTGTCAGTGGCACCTGTTGTTGATGATAATAATGAGGCACAAGTGGCCACAACCCCGAAAAAGGGGGAGACTTCATCTAGAGATGGAGAAGAGCTGGGTCGAGTGTCTGACAGAGGACCAGAGGATGTCTCAAGGTCTAACAGCGAGAGTGAGGAGACCGCTGTCAGTAAAAGGTCTCGGAAAAGACGAGCTGGCCTTGAAAAAAAACTGGAGCAGATCCAGAATCTGGAAGAAACCCTGCAGATGGTTTCTGTGAAGTTGATGGAAAAAGAAAAAGAGGTACATTGCTTGACAGAGGAGAAGGACAAATCACTTGCTGACTTTAAGAAAGAGCAAGAAGCGAGGCTTCAGCTGGAAAAAGTCATGGATCACCACAGAAGTGAGTTTGTGGCTCTGCAGGATGAACTGTCCCTCTCCCAGGGTCTTGTGACCAGCAAGGAGAGTGAAGTGGAGAGTCTGGCCAAGCGGATGTCATTCCAGGAAGAAGAAGTGAGTCTTCTACATGGTGCATATCAGGCTCTGTGGAGTGATCACAAGGCTAGGCTGGTAGCCATGAAAAAAATAGAAAAAACAAAGAATGAAATGAAGATGGAAGTTGAGGCTCTTGCCAGCAATCTGGAGAAAGTCTCTAAAGCTAAGAGACAACTTGAGGAGGAAGTCAAGGCGAAGAATGCCCTTGCACATGCTCTTCAATCTGCTCGTCATGACAATGACTTGCTCCGTGAGCAGTATGAGGAGGCCCTGAAACAAGTTGAGACTCTGAAACATGAAAACAAGAACTTGCAACAGGAGATCTCAGATCTATCTGAACAGATTGGTGAGAGTGGAAAATGTATCAATGAGTTAGAGAAAACCAAGAAACAGTTGCTGGGCAGTGAGAAGATGAACTCTGCTAAACTCAAGAGTGAGCAGCTGAAATATATAAAGCTGGAAGATGACATGAAGATCTTAAAAGAGAGCCTGGAAGTGCAGAACGAAATGCGCAGAAGGTCCCACGTAGCTGCCTTGGTTTTGCTGGGAGCGCCACTCTACGAGCAGGTGGCTGTTCTGGCGGACAATGAACAGTTGAGGAAACAATTGCTGTCTTTGGAAGATACTGTCAGGGACTTGAGAGAGTTACTTGACAGTGAGAGGATGAAGTCCGCTAAGCTCCAGTGTAAGCAGCGAAAATGTGAGAAAAAGGAAGAGGACCAGGAAGTCCTAAAAGAGAGCAGAGACCAAGCTATGGGGGAATTGGCTCAAGAAAGGCTTCTGGGGCAGAAGTTACGGGATACAGGGATGCTTTCTCTGAAGCCTGGTAAAAAGTCCTCTAATGCTAAGATTGAGGTGAAGCCCTGTAAGAAGTCCCCTGAAGCTAGGACTGAGCAGAAACCTGGTGTGAAATCCTCTGAAGTGGAGACTAAGGAGGAGTCAGGCGGGAAATCCTCTGAACCTGAGCAGACCAAAAATTCTGAAGGTAATGCTGAGGCAGAGAAATCTTCTGAAGCAGAAGCTAAACCAGAGTCAACCTCAAAAGCTATGAGTAAAGAGAATGGCACAACTGAAGCTACAGGTGAAGAGAAGAGTAAGCCTGAGAAGAGCCAAACAGTAGGAGAAGCTGATTCTAGACAAGAATCTGAAGGAGCCAAAGACTCTGAAGCCAAACATGAGGAAGCTGGTGCCACTGAAGAGAAAGCTGGAAGGGATGAGGTGAAACCATGTGAGAAAAGCACTGAAGTCAAAACTGTGGTGAAACCAGGTGGGAAGTACTCTATAGTTGAAACTGAGATGGACCCGTGTCAGAGGTCCTCTGAAGCTACAGAGAACAAGACAGTGGTTGGTGAAGCCACTGAGACCGAAAGATTCTCTGAAGCAGAGGCAGAGGTCTGGCAAGCCAGAAGAAGACAAAGGTTAGAAGCATCGGTCCTCTCTCTCCTTAATTTCAAGAACCCTGCCCACACCAGGGTGAAGAACCTAGTACTGGAGAGGTGTGACCGAGAGACTTGCAATTGGTGGCTGGTAAAAATCCGGAAAAAAAAAGTCAAGGACTTCAGAAACTGAGGGACAAAAGTTGACCAAGGAAAAGAAAAGGAAGTTGGACTCTGCCTTTTGAATAAAAGAGCTCCTTCCCGGTGGTCTGAGCAGAGGGGAGGGGGGGGGGATTTGTGGCAGTGTGGCAAGGGAAAGGCTGTATTTCCCTCGCTAACTCTGGAGCATGCTCCACCTGTGGACTGATTAATGAGGTATCAGGAAGGGGAAGTGTGTGTAAAAGAAAAGGAATCAGAATAGTTGGGGCTCTCCCTTGGAAACAGTATGCTGGCTGTTAGAGGGGGAGACGCACAGACCCTGTTTAGGTAACACGTAGAAGGCGCTACGAGTGGTCCAAGAAGTGGTGTGAACTGTGAGTAACAGGTTGCAGGAGACACATGTTTAACTGGCTGAGGGAAGCTCACCAGTTCGTAGTCAGGGCATGCTGACATGTGTAGTCAGTGACCAGACGGTCTAGGACTTTATTTTGTTCCTGTCTATGTTTTGTTTTACCTGCAACCTGTGGAAATAAATCTGGCGAGGAGCCAGACTTGTATGCGGAACTGTGGTCTCTGGTGTTATTGTGAGGAACGTGTCACGTGGCAAGTGACCAGGACGATCCCAGAGCTAATCCCCAAGGAGGAATCATCACAATATCTATATATATATATATATATATATATATATATATATAGAGAGAGAGAGAGAGAGAGAGAGAGAGACAAAGAGAGAGAGAGATAGATAGATACACATATGTGTCACGATTCGGCTGGCAGGAGGTGGATCCTCTGTGCCAGAGAGGGATTGGCGTGGACCGTGCTGGTGGACCGGTTCTAAGTTGCTACTGGTATTCACCAGAGCCCGCCGCAAAGCGGGATGGTCTTGCAGCGGCGGTAGCAACCAGGTCGTATCCACCAGCAACGGCTCAACCTCTCTGACTGCTGAAGATAGGCGCGGTACAAGGGAGTAGACAAGAGCAAGGTCGGACGTAGCAGAAGGTCGGGGCAGGCAGCAAGGATCGTAGTCAGGGGCAACGGCAGGAGGTCTGGAACACAGGCTAGGAACACACAAGGAAACGCTTTCACTGGCACAAAGGCAACAAGATCCGGCGAGGGAGTGCAGGGGAAGTGAGGTATAAATAGGGAGTGCACAGGTGAACACACTAATTAAGCCAACTGCGCCAATCAGTGGCGCAGTGGCCCTTTAAATTGCAGACACCCGGCGCACGCGCGCCCTAAGGAGCGGGGCCGCGCGCGCCGGGACAAGACCGACGGAGAGCAAATCAGGTACGGGAGCCGGGGTGCGCATCGCGAGCGGGCGCCTCCCGCATCGCGAATCGCATCCCGGCTGGGAGAGGTATCGCAGCACACCCGGTCAGCAGGTCTGACCGGGGCGCTGCAATTGCGAGGATGTTGCGAGCGCTCCGGGGAGGAGCGGGGACCCGGAGCGCTCGGCGTAACAGTACCCCCCCTTGGGTCTCCCCCTCTTCTTGGAGCCTGAGAACCTGAGGACCAGACTTTTGTCTAGGATGTTGTCCTCAGGTTCCCAGGATCTCTCTTCTGGACCACAGCCTTCCCAATCCACCAAAAAAAAATTTTTTCCTCTGACCGTCTTGGAGGCCAGTATCTCCTTCACGGAGAAGACGTCAGAAGAACCGGAAACAGGAGTGGGAGAAACAAGTTTGGGAGAGAAACGGTTGATGATGAGTGGTTTAAGGAGAGAGACATGGAAGGCATTGGGAATACGAAGAGAAGGAGGAAGAAGGAGTTTGTAAGAGACAGGATTAATCTGGCACAAGACTTTGAAAGGACCAAGATAGCATGGTCCCAGTTTGTAACTGGGGACACGAAAGCGGACATATTTAGCGGAGAGCCATACCTTGTCTCCGGGAGCAAAAATGGGGGGAGTTCTTCTTTTCTTATCGGCAAACCTTTTCATGCGGAATGAAGCCTGTAAAAGAGAATTTTGGGTCTCTTTCCATATGGTGGAAAGATCACGAGTCACTTCATCCACAGCGGGCAAACCAGAGGGCAAGGGAGTAGGGAGGGGGGGAAGAGGGTGACGGCCGTACACCACAAAAAATGGGGACTTAGCAGAAGATTCAGAGACTCTGAAGTTGTATGAGAATTCGGCCCATGGTAGAAGGTCTGCCCAGTCATCCTGGCGGGAGGAAACAAAATGCCGTAAATAGTCACCCAGGACCTGGTTAATTCTTTCTACTTGCCCATTGGATTGGGGATGATAAGAAGAAGAGAAGTTTAATTTAATCTTGAGCTGTTTACAGAGGGCCCTCCAGAATTTAGACACGAATTGGACGCCTCTATCCGAGACGATCTGCGTGGGCAAACCGTGAAGACGAAAAATGTGTACAAAAAATTGTTTTGCCAACTGAGGCGCTGAAGGAAGACCAGGAAGAGGAATAAAATGTGCCATCTTGGAAAATCGATCAACGACCACCCAAACAACAGTGTTGCCACGGGATGGGGGTAAGTCTGTAATAAAGTCCATACCAATCAGTGACCAAGGCTGTTCGGGGACAGGCAGAGGATGAAGGAGACCAGCAGGCTTCTGGCGAGGAGTCTTATCCCGGGCACAGAAAGTACAGGCCCGCACAAAATCAACAACATCCGTCTCCACAGTCGGCCACCAATAGAAACGAGAGATGAGTTGCAAGGACTTTTTGATGCCCGCATGGCCTGCGAGGTGGGAGGAGTGTCCCCATTTGAGAATCCTGAGACGTTGGCGTGGAGAAACTAAGGTCTTCCCTGGAGGAGTTTGCCTGATGGAGGCTGGAGAAGTGGAGATCAGACAGTCAGGAGGAATGATGTGTTGCGGAGAGACCTCTACTTCCGAGGCATCCGAGGAACGAGAGAGGGCATCGGCCCTAATGTTCTTGTCGGCAGGGCGAAAATGAATTTCAAAGTTAAAACGGGCAAAGAACAACGACCACCTGGCCTGGTGAGGGTTCAGCCGTTGGGCAGACTGGAGATAGGAGAGATTCTTGTGATCGGTGTAAATGATAACTGGAAATTTTGATCCCTCCAGCAGATGCCTCCATTCCTCAAGCGCCAATTTAATGGCCAGTAGTTCTCGATCCCCGATGGAGTAGTTTCTCTCCGCCGGAGAGAAGGTCCTAGAAAAAAAACCACAAGTAACAGCATGCCCGGAAGAATTTTTTTGTAGAAGGACCGCTCCAGCTCCCACTGAGGAGGCATCTACCTCCAATAGGAAGGGTTTAGATGGGTCAGGTCTGGAGAGCACGGGAGCAGAAGAAAAGGCAGACTTGAGCCGTTTAAATGCGTCTTCCGCTTGGGGAGACCAGGACTTGGGATTGGCATTTTTCTTGGTTAAAGCCACGATAGGAGCCACAATAGTGGAAAAGTGTGGAATAAATTGTCTGTAATAATTGGCGAACCCCAAAAAACGTTGGATAGCACGGAGTCCGGAGGGGCGTGGCCAATCTAAGACGGCAGAGAGTTTATCTGGGTCCATTTGTAATCCCTGGCCAGAGACCAAGTATCCTAGGAAAGGAAGAGATTGACATTCAAACAGACATTTCTCCATTTTGGCATAAAGTTGATTGTCTCGAAGTCTCTGAAGAACCATGCGGACATGCTGGCGGTGTTCTTCTAAGTTGGCAGAAAAAATCAGAATATCGTCCAGATAAACAACAACACAGGAATATAAGAGATCACGAAAAATTTCATTAACAAAGTCTTGGAAGACGGCAGGGGCGTTGCACAGGCCAAAGGGCATGACCAGATACTCAAAGTGTCCATCTCTGGTGTTAAATGCAGTCTTCCATTTGTCCCCCTCCCTGATGCGGATGAGATTATAAGCACCTCTTAAGTCCAGTTTGGTAAAGATGTGGGCACCTTGAAGGCGATCAAAGAGTTCTGAGATAAGAGGTAGGGGGTAGCGGTTCTTTACCGTGATTTTATTAAGTCCGCGGTAATCAATGCAAGGACGTAGGGAGCCATCTTTTTTGGACACAAAAAAAAAATCCAGCTCCGGCAGGAGAGGAGGATTTGCGGATAAACCCCTTTTTTAAATTTTCCTGGATGTATTCAGACATAGCAAGAGTCTCTGGAGCGGACAGAGGATAAATTCTGCCCCGGGGTGGAGTAGTACCCGGGAGGAGGTCAATAGGACAGTCATAAGGCCTGTGAGGAGGTAAAGTCTCAGCTTGCTTTTTGCAAAACACGTCAGCATAGTCCATATAAGCCTTAGGAAGACCGGTTACAGGGGGAACCACAGGGTCACGGCAGGGAGTACTGGGAACCGGTTTAAGACAGTCTTTGAAACAAGAAGTACCCCAGCTCTTGATTTCTCCTGTGGACCAATCAAGGGTTGGGGAATGGCGTTGAAGCCACGGTAATCCAAGAAGAATTTCGGAAGTGCAATTGGAGAGGACCAAAAACTAAATTTTTTCGTGATGAGGTCCGATGCACATTAGGAGGGGTTCCGTGCGGTAACGCACGGTACAGTCCAATCTTTCATTGTTAACACAATTGATGTAGAGGGGTCTGGCGAGACTGGTCACCGGGATGTTGAACCTGTTGATGAGAGAGGCCAAAATAAAATTTCCTGCAGATCCGGAATCCAAGAAGGCCATAGTAGAGAAGGAGAAGGTAGAGGAAGATATCCGCACAGGCACAGTAAGGCGTGGAGAAGCAGAGTTGACATCAAGAACTGTCTCACCTTTGTGCGGAGTCAGCGTATGTCTTTCCAGGCGGGGAGGACGGATAGGACAATCCTTCAGGAAGTGTTCGGTACCGGCACAGTACAGGCACAGATTCTCCATGCGGCGTTGTGTCCTCTCTTGAGGTGTCAAGCGAGACCGGTCAACTTGCATAGCCTCCACGGCGGGAGGCACAGGAACGGATTGCAGAGGACCAGAGGACCGGGGAGAAAAAACGCCTTGTGCGAACAAAGTCCATATCCTGGCGGAGCTCCTGACGCCTTTCAGAAAAACGCATGTCAATGCGGGTGGCCAGATGAATAAGTTCATGCAGGTTAGCAGGAATTTCTCGTGCGGCCAGAACATCTTTAATGTTGCTGGATAGGCCTTTTTTAAAGGTCGCGCAGAGGGCCTCATTATTCCAGGATAATTCGGAGGCAAGGGTACGGAATTGGATGGCGTACTCGCCAACAGAAGAATTACCCTGGACCAGGTTCAGCAGGGCAGTCTCAGCAGAAGAGGCTCGGGCAGGTTCCTCAAAGACACTTCGAATCTCCGTGAAGAAGGAGTGTACAGAGGCAGTGACGGGGTCATTGCGGTCCCAGAGCGGTGTGGCCCATGACAGAGCTTTCCCAGACAGAAGGCTGACTACGAAAGCCACCTTAGACCTTTCAGTAGGAAACTGGTCCGACATCATCTCCAAGTGCAGGGAACATTGCGAAAGAAAGCCACGGCAAAACTTAGAGTCCCCATCAAATTTATCTGGCAAGGATAGTCGTAGGCCGGAAGCGGCCACTCGCTGCGGAGGAGGTGCAGGAGCTGGCGGAGGAGATGATTGCTGAAGCTGTGGTAGTAGCTGCTGTAGCATCACGGTCAGTTGAGACAGCTGGTGGCCTTGTTGCGCTATCTGTTGCGACTGCTGGGCGACCACCGTGGTGAGGTCGGCGACAACTGGCAGTGGAACTTCAGCGGGATCCATGGCCGGATCTGCTGTCACGATTCGGCTGGCAGGAGGTGGATCCTCTGTGCCAGAGAGGGATTGGCGTGGACCGTGCTGGTGGACCGGTTCTAAGTTGCTACTGGTATTCACCAGAGCCCGCCGCAAAGCGGGATGGTCTTGCAGCGGCGGTAGCAACCAGGTCGTATCCACCAGCAACGGCTCAACCTCTCTGACTGCTGAAGATAGGCGCGGTACAAGGGAGTAGACAAGAGCAAGGTCGGACGTAGCAGAAGGTCGGGGCAGGCAGCAAGGATCGTAGTCAGGGGCAACGGCAGGAGGTCTGGAACACAGGCTAGGAACACACAAGGAAACGCTTTCACTGGCACAATGGCAACAAGATCCGGCGAGGGAGTGCAGGGGAAGTGAGGTATAAATAGGGAGTGCACAGGTGAACACATTAATTAAGCCAACTGCGCCAATCAGTGGCGCAGTGGCCCTTTAAATCGCAGAGACCCGGCGCGCGCGCGCCCTAAGGAGCGGGGCCGCGCGCGCCGGGACAAGACCGACGGAGAGCGAGTCAGGTACGGGAGCCGGGGTGCGCATCGCGAGCGGGCGCCTCCCGCATCGCGAATCGCATCCCGGCTGGGAGAGGTATCGCAGCGCACCCGGTCAGCAGGTCTGACCGGGGCGCTGCAATTGCGAGGATGTTGCGAGCGCTCCGGGGAGGAGCGGGGACCCGGAGCGCTCGGCGTAACAATATGTGTGTATTGCTGGAGTTGCAAACATGGGTGCACTTGACAAACTCAGCTCGGCTATTCCCCATTGAAAGATTGTTGCACCCAGGACCCTTAGCACTGGGATATGCTACTCAATACCACTGGCATGGCCAGGTGTAAACAACATCTGACCTTTGTTGTGTATGTAACCATGGAGATTGTGATGTCGCCTAGGCCCACCAAAGAACAGCCTTGTCAGAAGCCGCACTTCCATGAGTAGAAGCAGCAGCACCATAGGTTGTCAAATAAGCTGGATTTAACCAAGACAAGTGAGTCCAATAGGATGCAGGTATGTCCTCTATCCTTACAGCTTCCCGTGGCTGTTGGTTTTATACCGTTTGGGGACAGCCAAGGAGGAGTCAGCAGGCAACACATGTAAGTGTGTGCTTGTGTGTGTGTGTGTGTGTGTTTCCTATGCAGATCCTAAACCCAGTATCACATGCAAGTAGGAGGCAAAAGAAAGGTTCCTGCCAAAGCCAGGTTATAGATTGCATTTAAAAATGCTCCATCAGAGTGAAATGGACTCCCATCTTCCTGCTTAGCAATAATGATATGGGTTTAGGGTCTGCTGTGTGTACTGGTGGGTGACTGCCACCCAGCCAGGGTGTGTATGGGAGGCTGCCAGCCAGCCTCCCTTCCTACAAGTAGTGATGGTGCATGTGAAGGGGTTCCTCCCATTTCACAGTTATCACTTCTCGTCCTTCTCAAATGTGGTGTCTGTTTTTATCAGTTTAATATCTGATATGTCCCCTATCTGGTAGCATATATTAAGTGCACCACCAGGTTTCAGTGTTGGAAAGAAAGATTACCTGTTTATTTGCTGCTGCAGCTGCTTGCTGGCTAGTCCAGTGGGCCCTTACTGCAGGCAAAAGACAATAGGTTGTACCGCTTGTGTCTGGCCCCTGTTGGAGCGACCAGGCACAGGACTGCTGCTGCTGCTGAATGTCCTCTTTAATTGAATAAGCTCAGCAACCTGCACACCTGTGCAGGTTGGACATGACATGATAGGTAGCTGTCTTTCAGGTAGTGGGAGCTGAATCTTGTTAATTGACATGGGGGTGTCATTGCTGTTGAGTGACCATGCATTGGTACTGTGGTATTGGAATAATAAAAACAAATGTTGCCAGCCAGCCATCCATTGCAATAATGGATAGGACATCAGCTATGAGGCATTTGTTTGTACAAACTGCTGCTCACAACTAATGTTGCAATATAGTGTCTCCATCTGCTGGTGGTATTGAATAAGCAATAGTGCAATGATAGGGTCTGAAAAAGAAGAAAAATAAGAAGCAGCAGCATAGGAAAAAAGGAGGAAAGAAGGAAAACATGGAGAGAAGAAAAAAAAGAAGGTAGAAAAAGGTGAAAACATGTTTAAAAAAGTATTTCCATCTCTATCTCTCTCTATATATATATTTAAAAAAAAAATATATATATATATATATACAGAGAGAGAGAGAGAGAGATAAATATATATAGAGATAGATAGATACACATACATACATACATGTATATGTGTGTATTGTTGGAGTTGCAAATGTGTATGTAACCATGGAGATTGTAATGTCGCCTAGGACCACCAAAGAACAGCCTTGTCAGAAGCAGCACTTCCATGAGCAGAAGCAGCAGCACCATAGGTTGTCAAATAAGGCTGGGTCCACACTACGTTTTGTCCCATACGGGAGCGCATACGGCAGGAGGGAGCTAAAAGCTCGCGCTCCCGTATGTGACCGTATGCGTTCCCGTATGCCATTCACTTCAATGAGCCGACCGGAGTGAAACGTTCGGTCCGGTCGGCTCATTTTTGCGCCGTATGCGCTTTTACAACCGGACCTAAAACCGTGGTTGACCACAGTTTTAGGTCCGGTTTAAAAGCGCATACGGCGCAAAAATGAGCCGACCGGACCGAACGTTTCACTCCGGTCGGCTCATTGAAGTGAATGACATACGGGAGCGCATACGGTCACATACGGGAGCGCGAGCTTTTAGCTCCCCACTGCCGTATGCGCTCCCGTATGGGACAAAACGTAGTGTGGACCCAGCCTCAGCTGGATTTAACCAAGACAAGTGAGTCCAATAGGATGCAGGTATGTCCTCTATCCTTACAACTTCCCGTGGCTTTTGGTTTTATACCGTTTGGGGACAGCCAAGGAGGCGTCAGAAGGCAACAAAGGTAAGTGTGTGCTTGTGTGTGTTTCCTATGCAGATCCTAAACCCAGTATCAAATGCAAGTAGGAGGAGTAAGAAGGGTTCCTGCCAAAGCCAGGTTATGGATTGCATTTAAAAATGGTCCATCAGAGTGAAATGGACTCCCATCTTCCTGCTTAGCAATAATGATATGGGTTTAGGGTCTGCTGTGTGTACTGGTGGGTGACTGCCACCCAGCCAGAGTCAAGGCTGGACTGGGATACCGGGAAAATCCCCGGTGGGCCGATCACCTTGACTGCCAAATGGCCGGTGCATTGCCGTAGAACGAGATTTGCCATAGAATGAGATGGTCCGCCTCCATCACATCCTATTGGCTCACTCTTGTCACGTGACATATTTAAACGTCACGCATCGATGCGCACAGCAGTGTCAGTTTGGCTATCACAGGGAGAGGATCTCCTCTCCCTGTGATAGCTAAAGCTGCACGGAGCGCTCATGGCCTCTGTGGCCCGACAGAAGTTCACACATGTACGCAGCTGATACGGCTGGCTCATATACACTTACTCTATTATTACATGTACTGTTGATCCACAGCGCTATCGGGATCCCGATGCCCGATGGCGCTGTCATCAGTGTGCGTCCCCGCTAGCGCCCCATGCCCGCAGCTCTACTACCCGTCCCATTAACGCTCAGGGAGCGGGGAACAGAAAGTAGAGCATCGGGCGCAGGTAAAGTAGTACTGCGCATAAGCAGCACTACGCGAATAACTTAACCTGCGCCCGATGCTCTACTTTCTGTTCCCCGCTCCCTGAGCGTCAACGGGACGGGGAGTAGAGCTGCGGGCGTGGGGCGCTCGCGGGGACGCACACTGATGACAGCGCCTTCGGGCTTCGGGATCCCGATAGCGCTGTGGATCAACAGTAAATGTATATGAGCCAGCCGTATGAGCTGC